>NC_137077.1:23584974-23844471 GCF_951640355.1 Cnephaeus nilssonii | reverse complement strand
GGGGGGGCTTTTAGACAGTTTTTAAACGATTATCATCACCTCTCCCTCCCCCCTGCCTCCACGTCCCCCACGCGGCCCCCACCTTCACCTCCCCAACTTCTTCACCCCTTTCAACCTTGTTTTTTCAAGGCTGACTTGGGGGGGGGGGGGGTGAAGAAAACTTGCAAACGTCTCTTTTCGGCCTGAGCCTGCCGCCCCCGCCCACCCCTCCGAGAAGGAGAAGATAATATAGTGAACAGAAGACGAGGACCGCGCGACGGGACGGACGGACGGACGCGAGCGGGAGCGCTGCCGCCCGCCGGGCTCCGCGGCGGCGCCTCGCAGGTCCGGGAGGCGAGGGGGGCCCGAGGGGAGACGCCGTGACAACTTTCGTTTCCCCCCCCCGGAGGGAGTCGGGAGGTCGGCGGCCCCAAAAGTAAGTGGCCTCGGGCCGGCCGCGCGGGCTGTGCGGGCGGGGAGGGTGCGGGCTCGGGGCGCCCGCCGCGCGGGCCAGCGTGGACCTCCGCCGCTCGCCCCGCCGGCTCTGCCTGCCCGGCGTTCGCGCCACCTTTTCGGAAGGCAGGGTGGGGGCGACCGCGGCCCGAGCCACCCGAGCGTTGGAAGCGGGGGGTGGGGGGTGGGGGGGGGTGTAGGCCCGGCTGGGGGCCGGCCCGAGCGGGAAGGGGGCGGGCGGGCGGCCGGCCGGCGCGGGGTCTCGCTCGGTGCGGTGCGGGCCGGGCCGCCGGGTCCGGCCGCGAGGAGCCGCCCGCGCGGGACGCGGGACTTTTCGCGGGCGAAGCTGCTCACTTCCAGGCGCGCCTGTTGCACAACGCGCCTGCCCAGGGGGGCCCCGGCCGGCCTGTGCCCATTATCCCCGGTTCGCCTTCGGGGTGAGCAGCGAGGCCACCTGGGTGGTGACGGCGTTGCTTTCTTCAGCCGAACCGAGCCACCAACAACCCAGTTTTTTCTACGAGGGCCCGAGCCATGACGTTGGGGGACCCGGTGGGCCAGTGACTTCTTTATTCACACTAGTGCTAAAACACGAGAAAAGGAAAAAAAACACACACAAAAACCCGGGGAGACAACCGGAGATCAGTTTATCATGTGTGGTTTCATGTAATAAAACACCAGGGAGGAAAATATTTAGGCAACACTGGGGTTTATTTTCTAACACACACACACACACACACACACACACACACACACACACACACACACACGTAGTTAACTTGACAAAACATGGGCAGATCTTAAAAGTGAATGGGGAGTGCAGAATGCTCAAACAGATGAGGAAACGTTAGCTGCAAAGGCCCCGAAGTCACGGGTGTCACATTGTTGGGAGAAAGCACACCTCGACCAGACCAGCCGGCGATGAATCGAGTGGAGGGGAAACCTGTTGCATAATCTCATCCGCCGTGGGCTGTGCTGCGTGCCGGCCCCCTTGAACCGAGGGGAAGTGAGTTGAGATGCAGGGTTTTAAAAACTCAAGTTTTTATTTACCCAGTGTTCTGGCTGCCACTTCTGCTTTAAAAGACTGTAAGTAAACACTCTGCTCTTTCAAGTGAACCAAACCTATCAAACCTGTTTAGAAAATGACCAGGTATGTTTGTTTCTCTCTCTCTCTCTCTCTCTCTCTCTCTCTCTCTCTCTCTCTCTCTCTCTCTCTCTCTCTCTGTGTGTGTGTGTGTGTGAAATTTACCACCCACGGAAGACCTGATGACTACTGTTTGGGGTACTTGGGCTGTCAGAAAAATGCCTCTTTATGGGGCTGATTGGAAGTGCCCATAGGTGACAACTGTTTCTTCAAAGGATTGATACTATTTTGAACTCCATCAAGAAAAGAGATTTTTAAAAGTTCAGGTCAATTTTTAAAAGAAGAAAAGAATTCTTACCAGTTGAGTTACCTTTTAATTTACTTTCCCTTGAGAATCATGTGTATTTGGTGGACACCCAGCTTGGGAGACCGTAATTTTGAGACTTTTGTGGAGTTCTGTGTTTGGTGAAGGCAGCAACCTGGAGAAGGAAGTTGAAAAACTGAGAACTTACGGGTCTATGTAGGTATTTTAGTCAACATGTGACTAGGCACTGTGAAAAGAATTTTTTAAAAAGTTATAGAATTTACTGCGTTTGAGGACTGTGGGAGATTCCTATTTAAAAAATTTGGGGTGATGGTAATATTTAACATCTTATGTAAGAATTTGGGCTAAATTCCACCAGCCCAAAAGTTGGTTTTTAGGTAAAATAATCTGTACTTATCCAAGTTCCACATGGGAGAAAATTAAAAATGAATTTACTCTTAATTCTGCTGGTAATATGGTGGCTAGTGTATGGAAAAAGTCAGTTCAAGCACTATCACTATAAAACCTACATTTAGATGAGTACCTGTAAAGTAAAAACAGTCATGTAAACTTGAGAATGAGGGGTCTCTGGCCAAAAGCTTAATGTCAGTAACTGAAAAGGGGCCAAAAAGAGAAGATCCTGTCAACTCAGTTCTGTTTCTTACACATTTAAAACTTATGTGTAGAAGTGAAGCAGAGATGAGGTCTGAGGTGGGTGCAGAGTTTAGGCTGGGGACAGAGGGCCAGGGTTGATGTGTGAGTTTGTTTTGATGTTATTTTCTACAAATGTCTATATTGGGAATTTAATTCCATAGTTTTGGTCTATGGGATTAAGTATTGATGAAGTTGACTTACATAGCTGTCTAATATTCATTTTTCAACCAATTATAACATCCTACTAAATATAATTTGCTGGAATTACCAGTGAAATTTATCTTAGAAACCCAACTTTTCCTGGAATATCTAAAAAAAGTGTTGTTTTCTATCATATGTTATTTGGACTAAAAATTTCCCTGGACATTTAATATTTTTAAAATGCTTTGCATTCATTCGCAAGCAAATAGCACTTTAAATTGAAGAAGTAAATTAACATAGGAAAGCTGATTTGGATCAGAATCCCAAGAAAGGGGAGAAGATAAATCAGGGAAAACAGAAAACAGATTTTATGACAGATTTTAACAGATTGAAAAAACGAGTTGAAAGGGCTTCATAGGAAAAAAATCACAGTTGATACTTGATGGTTTTTTTTTTTAATTAACTACATCAAGATTTAAAACCAAAGCAGATATCCACCATCATAAAAGAAAATGTTAATAATGTTGGCTTAAGTAAAAACATAATTAATAAATTAAATCTTGCCCAAAGGCACATATGACATATTCCAAAGCCAGATGTCATTTTTTTTCTTGATTTTGTGTGCGTGTGTGTGTGTGTGTGTGTGTGTGTGTGTGTGTGTGTGTTGTAGGTAATCTGATATTTTTGTACATTTCATTAGCCCTGGTAATCAAAGGTTGGCCATGTGAAGGGATGAGGTTCATAAAAGGTTGCCGAATTTAAAGAAGCAGGCTCAGGCTTTAAGAAGAGGCCATTATCATGCAGACTAGGAGGGACTTTGAAATTTAATCAAATAAATGATTGGAGGGAGCAGGAGTGGCTCAAAAAGAAGTATCTAAGGAGATTACCAAAGACAGGTAAAAAAATATATATAAAAGGGGTATGGTCAGTAAAGAAGGAAATAGAATATACCTTGGCACAAAATGAAAAAGGCATAAAGGGAAAAATACCCTTCTATACCTCAGCAACAAGAAGAGAGTAATGAGACTTCATCTCTTTCTTGATTGGGGTTAGATATCACCAAAAAGTCACAAGATTTTTTGTTTCATAAACATTTTAATTTGGGGGGGGGAGGAAGGATGGAAAAAATAAATTATGAGCATAAGTTATAATTATATGAGCATGTAAAACTTGAAATTGCCAAAGACAAATTTAAAATACAGGGGGACCCATTGCAGTTTTAATTGCGTTAAGGGAGGGATAGGTTATAAAAAGTTGAAACTATTAATTTACTAGTATTTCTAAATTAACTACAGATATAAATCAATCAAGCAAACACTTATAAGTGGTTTACTATTTACATGTACTGAGGTGGACACCAAAAGTTGGAGGAATGGGTCCATACCTTTAATAAGGAGAGGATTCTAAGAATTTTAATGGAGGTATATAAATATGCAAAGATAAAACAATGATCAGACAGCAGGGAAGTGCCAAATTCTTGGTATAAAGGAGGAGATGGGAGGATTAGGGGAGGTAATCTTCATAGAGAGAATAGAATTTGACCCCAGTTTTAAAGGATCGTTAACATGTGTATGGAGGAAAGGAAGTGGGGAGGTCAAAGAAGGAGGCCATTCATTCATTTCTTCATTGAGCAGATTTATCTATTATGTGCCAGCCACTGTTCTAGGAACTGGGCAGAGAGTGGAAAAAGGACAATTTTTTTTGCCCTTATGGAACTTACTTTCTAGTGGGAGAAGATGGGAGGACAGCAAACAAGTAAGCATTACATGGAAAATCTAATGTCAAGTGGTGATGTTTTGTGAAGATAATCAGGGTCAGGAAATTATAGAGGGCTAGTTGCAGTCCCACTTACTCTGTGAATAATCTATTTGCCCATCATATCCTGATAAATAATGTTAACGATATAACTTAATATTTATTGCCATCCAAACCAATTTGAATAAAAGTCTACACGTTAACTTCATCTTTAACCAGTTTTTAAAAATGAAACCTACATAATTTTTTTTTAGATTGAAGCACATAAGCTCTGAGTTTTTAATTCCTTATAAACAATTTATGTACATTTTTTTTTTGCTGCCATTTGCTAAAAGTCTCAAGTTTTTGCATGAGGTTAATATCATTGTTTATAATTTACTTAGGATTGTGATGTACTGGGCTGTATATTTAGGTTAGATTCTCCATTAAGGATCAGTGTCACAATCCTATATAATAAAACCCTAATATGCAAATCGACCAAACTGTGGAATGACTGGTCCCTATGACGCGCATGGACCACCTTGGGCAGATGCTCAATGCAGGAGCTGCCCCCTGGTGGTCAGTGTGCTCCCACAATGGGAGCGCCGCTCAGCCAGAAGCCAGGCTTATGCCTGGCGAGTGCAGTGGTGTGGCGGGAGCCTCTCCCACCTCCATGGCAGCGCTAAGGACCCCGCGGGGAGCAGGCCTAAGCCAGCAGTTGGACATCCCCTGAGGGGTCCCAGACTGTGAGAGGGCGCAGGCCGGGCTGAGGGACATCCCCCTCTGTCCCAAGTGCACAAATGTCGTGCACCGGGCCTCTAGTAGTGTTATAATGTGAAGCCAAATTCCAAGGAGAGTTTGTTTTGATGGTACCTTGTATGACAGCACAGGAAACAAAAAGATGTACAGAGAGCATAAGTAAGCTATTCAACTTTATTACCAGATGGGAAAAATAAGTTAAAGGGTGAGTTATCTCTGGGTCTTGTCCACATGGCATAGGAATTGAAAAGTAAATTTGGACTGTGTTGTGTTTCATGTGCTTAATTATATCTCCTTAAAGATTTGTAGGGAAGTTAATGGTCTCATTGGAAATACTGTCTTAAACTTGGGATTTTTACTCTCTACAAATAGTAGTAACCTGAAGCAAAGTGTCAGTTCTGAAATGGGGAAGTCTGGGTTCTTACTGCAGGATCTGACTGCTGGGTTTTGTTGTTTAGAAGATGCCCTTTACAGTGTCAATTAAAAATTTCTTAACTATTTCTTGCTTTTGGACACATTTATGAAGTGTTTCTCGAGCATTCTTAAAGAAATATGTTCTCTCCCCTTCACTCTTTCTGGACTTTTAAACATAAAAAAATTATATAGGTGAAATTGAGGTAAGGGATTCAAAAAAGAATTTATATTGTGTGTATCTATAGAACCAAATCTTTCAAAAAAGTTTTCTATATGCACGTAACCAATTTTCATCTCCAGTATATTCTGATGCACTTGGGTAAGGCTATGAAAAAGAAAACTTTCAAAGGAGGTAGGAAATTCTTTAGCATTCCCTTGATTTTCTTCTAAACTAAATACTCCATTTAGAAAAGGATTGTAGATATAAATGCTGGGGGTCCATGATGTGTGTGATGAAAGCTAACATGACAGGTTCTCTTCAGGAATATTTGGGAAGAACAGTAAAATTCAGATTTGTTTCAGTGTCTGGGTGAGAAGTGGGACAAACTGTGATTTTTAGAAAAAAGCTGCACTATAAATTGTAATGGTAAATAGCAAGGTAATTTATATTAAATATCTTCATTCTTCCCCTTAAGATTAATGTGTAAAGACATATGTAGAGAGGTATATGCTATTTATTGTTTGCTGTATACATTTAAAAATACCAGCCCTGGCCTGGTGACTCGGTTGGAGTGCCATCCCGTGCACCATGAGGTTGTGGGTTCAATTCCTGGTCAGGGCATATGCCTAGGTTGTGGGTTCGATCCCCCATCTGGGCGCATACGGGATCAATGTTTACCTTTCATCGATGTTTTTCTATTTCCCTTCCTCTCTCTTTAAAATCAATAAATAATTCTTGGGTGAGGATTAAAAAACAAAAAAACAACTCATTCTAGGATAACCTGGTAGAGTCGGTTTTTGATGAATGTTTGCTAAATACTTTGAACTAATTCTCACAACTGTTACTTTTGATCCTGGTTCCGTTACAACTCTAGCTTAAAGCACTGGTTTTTGAGTTTTGAGTTGACACCTGAAGGGGGTTGGTTGCCTTACAGCCCTGGGCACCTACCTGACTTGTTGGAGCAGTATGCTCATTCTGGAACCTGGACCCTGACCTCCAGCTTGCCTGATCCTGTGACTGACCTGACCTCATCTTTTCCAAAATGCAAGTGGTTGTTTCCTATCAACTCGGTCTCTTCCTGAGCAGCTGATCTGTGTCCTCTTCTTGTTACTTCTCAGAACACTGAGGTGTCACCAGTATGGCCTATTTTGTAGTGGGTTTCTTTTATTTTTGTCTGTTGTTTGGTTGAGGGAGAAGCACATTCTTCAGGAAGACAGTTCTTGACTTTGTTTTGTAAACTGCACATGGCATATTAATCATGGTATTATTTTCTCTTTCTTCTTAGCATTTATTAAAAATTTTGTGTTTCTTAAAAATGAACTGGTAAGAATCATATTTTAATGATACAAACCAAGTAAAAACTAACAAAGATTTTTGTTTTGGAGACAATCAGGAAATTATAACATGGAGTGTGTGTTAGGTGGTATTTAAGAATCTATACTAATAAAAGGGTAATATGCAAATTGGTCACAACGCCCTCACAGTAACAACCAAACAGCAGGCTGTGTGGGGCAACAAGGCTGGCAGGGGGGTTAGCGAGGGATGACCAAACGACAGACCAGCAGGCTGTATGGGGCGACCAGGCCAGCAGGGGGGGCAGTGAGGGATGACCAGGCCGGCAGAGGGGGGCAGTTGGGGGTGACCAGGCCGGCAGGGGGGTCACTAAGTGGCGACCAGGCTGGGGAGGGGCAGTTAGGGGCAATCAGGCTGGCAGGCAGAGGTGTTTAGAGGTGATCAGGCTGGCAGGGGGGGGCAGTTAGGGGCAATCAGGCAGGCAGGCAGGTGAGCAGTTAGGAGCCAGCGGTCCCGGATTGTGAGAGGGATGTCCGACTGCCAGTTTTGGCCCGATATCTGGGATCGGGCCAAAACTGGCAGTTGGACATCCCCCAAGGGGTCCCGGATTGGAGAGGGTACAGGCTGGGCTGAGGGGACAAAGTTTTATCCATATTAATGGTATTATAGTGATATTGAGAAAGTCTCATATTTTAAAGATACATGTGGAAGTATTTATAGGTAAAGTGAAATCATGTCTAATGTTTGTATTAAAAAACTTTAGGATGGGCACAAACACAGAAATGGGAAATAAAACAATATTGACAAATTTTTTTATTACTGCGTAATGGGTACCTTGGGGTTTGTTGTATTTTCTGTAGTTTGTGTATATTAGGAAATAATTATAATTAGTTTAACTATATAGTTAAACTATACATTACCAATTATAACTAGGGGAAGAACTTTAATACAATAAAATTATGTAGTTGGACATTTGAGCTTATTGGCTAATCAAAAATCTCCACTTTGCATTTTCTATGTTATGCTTTTAGTAATAATTTTTAAGGGAGAATTTTGTAAAATTATGGTCAGAAAAATTGTTTAAAACTTTTAACTTTGTGACCTTGTAATATATACCTGTAGCTTATTAATTGCTTTTTCATATTTTGTCTTTTATCCATTTACAGATGAGGAAACTAAGATTTTAGAGAGACTAAGTGATTTATTCAAATCTCAAAGCAAGTAAGAACTGCTAGAACTGGAGCCGAGGTCGTCTGATTCATTTCAGGTACCTGTTTTCTTATATATACACTAGAGGCCTGGTGCATGAAAATTCATGCACTGGAGGAGGGTCCCTCAGCCTGGCCTGCCCCCTCTCACAGTCCAGGAGCCCTCAAGGGCAGGAGAAAACCCGGTGATTAGGGGAAGGTGACGCCCCATCACACCTCTGCTGCTGCCACTGCTGGCAGCACAAGCCTCGGCCGGCCCTGGTTACCTGAGCCTTTGGGTGGCCCTGGGCGGCTGGAGGGCTGAGGGAACTTGGGGACTCCGGAGGCAGGCGGGCCTGGCTCTGTTGCACACCTGCCGCCCTGGCGGGGCTGAGGGGACTGGGCGCCACCATCTTGTGGCTGTGGGCGCCGCCATTTTTGAGGGCGTGACAGTCAGTTAGCATATTCCCTCCTTATTGGCTGTTGGCACTGCCATCTTTGAGGGCGTGACAGTCAATTAGCATATTCCCTCCTTATTGGCTGTGGGCGCTGTTGTCTTTGAGGTGGGACAGTCAATTAGCATATTCCCTCCTTATTGGCTGTGGGCCCTGCCATCTTTGCGATGGTGTGAGGGTCAATTAGTGTATTCCCTCTTTATTAGATAGGATATTTATAAATGCTCTTCTTTAACCAGCAGTTTTCAAACATTTTGGTGCTTTTAAAAATTATTGAGGACCCCAAAGATGTTTGTTTATGTGGACTATGTCTATCAATATATAACACACTGAGAAATGTTTAAAGTGTTCAGTTTAAAAACAACACATTCATTAAAGGTTAACATAAATAACATACTTTTATGAAGAAGGTATTTCAAAACAAAAAATACCATGAGAAGTGTGACATTGCTTTACATTTTGCCACTAGCTTTAATGCACTGCTTAAAGTGAGACATGGATTTTCAGTACTGCTTTTATATTCAGTCTATTGTATATGTTGTTTGTTTGAAGTATATAAAGAAAACCCCAGCTCTACACAGATACATAGTTGAAAAAGGGTGCATGGAGTATTTCAGTGTCTTTTCATGTAATTGTGATAGATTCTTAAAGATTAGTTGCAGTGTTAACTTTGAAACTATATCAGTGAAATTGTTGTGCTCTGTAACATTAAAAATGTATTGAATCTTTGATGTGTATGCGACTCTATAACATTAGACATTGGTCATTTGAAAAAATAATGGTTTACTGAGTTGTGCAGATCTTTCAAATGCTGACTTATTTGCTAAGACAATATTTAACAAATAACATTCATTAATATTATCATTAATTTAGTCAAAAAAGTTTTTAAGAATTGGGAAGCAGTCAAAGAGTTTTGTGTTGAGTTCAAGTTTTCCAAAATTCCATTCTTTTTCTCAAAAGCTCAAATTCTATCATTGGCAACAGATATTGTCAGTTTTTCTTTGAAGTGTCAGGCTCACTTTATTCATTTTAGAGAAAAATGTTTGCCAAATACCTGAGTCTGAATAAACTGTAATGTGTCTTCCAATCACTCTCTTAAGCAAAAATAGCATTCTATGAAAAAAGTGTGTAGTTTAGTTCCCAACTCAGTTTGCATACATGCTTTTCCTTAAGACAGCTATTGTATTAGGTACGTAGCAGAAGTGATTTTTGTGTGTACCTCCCATTTCATCACACAGGATGTTAAAAAGACCAAGTTCTCAAGATTAAGACTTAATTAAATTTATAATTTTTACTTTATCAAAAACATTGTTCAGATGAACTGGTTTTTAAAAAAATGGTTGGTAGACAGTGGGAAATATAATTATTACTGGTACAGTTTTGTTATCCCTGCTTTGATTCATGAAAGTGCCTGCATTTTGTCCACTATTGCTTTTGTACCATTAGAGCAGATATCAACATGTTGTTTCAGGATAAATCATGAGATTCAGAAAGTTATTTAATACTTTGAGTAATTCAGCAGTACTGGTACTTGTTGCCAAGCATTCACATAAAGGAAGACCTTCTTTGATGGTTAGTTGGCTTGGATACTGGCATAATAAAAACAAAACAGTAAGTCCATCCACATCTATGGCTTTGTCCACTTATAAAGCAAAAGTACTATCCTTAAGGCACTTAGCAGTAAAGTATTTAATTTGATGAGATACTGCATCATTGATAAGTGGTATTGCCATGATTTCTTTTACTGACTTTTCATCCAGTAGACATTCAGCAATATGAGTCATACAAAGCCTATTAGTTTCTCAGCTATTGTGTGGCTCCAACCAGTGCAGTCGGATAATTTACCTTGTATGATGCTTCAGGGGCTTTTTCATTTCTAATTTGAAAACAGTCTTTTGCTTTTAAAGAGCTCATCATGTCAATTATTAAAACATTCAGTTTCGTTTCTTTATTTTCTTTTAAATCCTCACCTGAGGACATGCTTATTGATTTTAGAGAGAGAAACATTGATCTGTTGCCTTCCTTTATGTGCCCTGGGTGGGTGGGTGGGGGAGACCAAACCCGCATCCTAGTTATGCACCCTCACCAGGAATTGAACCTGCATCCTTTTCTTTTTCTTTAAACTCAATGGATTCATTTGATGATAATGAGTAATGAAGTTATATATAGTAGATATTGTCAAAGATTGCTATGCCTAGGAAATAGAAGTACTGAGAACACATTGAGTTAATTTCTTTTAAAAATGCGTATTTATACCTTAAATTTGCTACCTTAGAAAATTCTAAGAAACACAAGAATATATACAGGCATGTTTCATTAGCTGCCAGAGTGATATATTATCATCACGTATCCTCTGGATTTATTGTTGTACCCTCATGAGATACTGAGAATGAAAAAGACAAGTAACATCTTCGTATTACTAAAACTAATTTTGACTTTATGGATTTCCCTGAAATGGCCTCAGGGACCTGGTAAGATACCAGGTGTCTCTCGATCACACTTTGAAAATGATGATATGAACTATTGCAGTGTCCTAATATATTTTTAGAGCAGTCTAATATAGACATCTATACCAATAAAGTAATGTTTCAATTTTAACTGGTTAATTATCAAGGAAGACGGGAATATGCTAGTGTGTGGGTGACCCAGAGACCATATTGGGTGGAAGGTCATACAGCATGAGTGAGTGGTGGGATAAAGGATATACAGGGGAAGAGTTGGTAAAAGCACTTTACTACAACTTAACAGAAAATGAGTGTTTCCTCTCCCTTGTGTTTTTAAACGATAAAAGCACTGAGCCCACATATATGTACAAAACACAGTGTTCCTACTCATTTATATCAGGATTACACAGCCATTTTTGCTTTGAGTGACAGCAGGGGAGTGATGCTAACATACTTGAGAGGAGCATGGATGCTCATGGCAGTTGTTTGTTCCTTCCAACTGGGGAAGCTGTTGACCTTTTTTCTCTGAGGAAGCTGAGGGATGACAAGACACATGAGGTTAGAAAGAAGAAATTGTGAAAGGGGGAAATGGAGTAGACGTCAGTCAGTCTTCATGGGAACAGCTATGGGCAGAACGGGCTGTGGACAGAGTGGAGATAAGCTTTGAGGGCAGAGGGGAAGATGGGCGAACTGGGCTCTCCCATGTGCTGGACACCGGAAGATCGGGGTCTGGGGAAGTTCAAAGATGGGTGTAACAGGAGTCATGGAGATGAACATTATTTGAAAGATTTCCATCAAAATATGGTTCAAATAACTATTTAAATAACGGTACTGGAAAATGGTAATGGAAAAAATTAAATTAAAAATAAATTAAAAAATGGTACTGGATAGCCTGACTTTTAATGTCTTGCCAGTATTCAAGTTGTTATTATAACCAGTGGGAGAAGACAGCAGTGCCATGAGTTTGGTGTAGTGCAGGTCAATCTCTAAGCTTTGGTGATAAGCATCAATATGTGACAATCTCGACTGGGCCAGGTTTGTGGCTGTAAATTCAAGAATGAAATTTTAACACTTATTTTTTTTACTAACAGACAGTTATGATTAAAGAGTTTAGTTTAAAAAGATATTTATCAGTTTTGTTATTTATGTGGTACTTAATTCCATAAAGGATTTGAGATGCCGGAAAGAATGATCAAAGCCAGTAATCAAAAACAAACATGATTCTAAATGATGTTTTTCCCTAATGTTTTCTCTACTGATGACATTTATGTTACTAGGGTTATGCAGTTGAGGTACTCACTATTAAGTATTTAAACTGGTCTGTTAACTGTGCAGGAGAATACAGGCCTGTCACTTTTTAGTTGCATGTAAGTATAAACTGTGTGTGTGTAGTGGGAATGAGATTGGACAGAAAAGGCCTGGAGACAGTCATAGCATGCCACAGAATTTATTATTATTTTTTTTTAACTCGGGACTGTTTTCAGTTGTAATTAGCAGAAAGCCACCAGCAGAGGCTTAAACCATGAGTTGTTTACGCAGTTCAGAGAAGTTGAGGGGTCGGTTGTCTCATGGTTGGCCCGGCAGCTCAGCAGTGTCCCCACGGTCTCTGCAGGCTTTGATTCTGCTTTCCTTTGTGTGTCCACTTACTGCCACCAGCTCACAAACTGGCTGCCTCAGCCTTAGATATCACATCCCTTTTCATGGCAAGAAGGAGGAAGGGGACAGACAGATCAAGCAATCCTTCCTCCTGCGCTTCCCTAACAGAGAACAGGATCTTTCTCAGAAGCGTCCATTCAATTTTCTCTTTAGTGCCATTTGCTTGAACTGTTTCACAAGACTGCCCCCACCCACAGGAAAGACCAGGGAAGTGAGTGTATGGCTAAGGGGAATGGGGTGACCCTGGTTGGTGTAACGCGCATCATCGCTGTAGCCCAGGAGAATCTGGGATTCTGTTAGCAGGTTAGAAAGGAAGTTAGATGGGTGCTGGCTAAGTGTGTGTCACAAATATGCAGAAAGGGAAGCACAGAGGCTGTTAAGTAAACTTTTCTTTAGCCTGGAGACTGTTTTAAGTGTTCCCCATAAACAAGGCCATATCCATTTTCTTTCTTATTTCAGTGGGAGATTATACAGACCTGTATCCCAATTAGTTGCAGAGCTAATTTAGAGACAGTTAGGTCTCAGTTTTCTCAACTGTGAAATAAGAATATTGTATTAGATCATCTCTGAGGTAACTTCCAGTTCTAAAACTCTTGTCTCTTCTTTTTTTTCCTGTCTTTTGACCATTTTATGTTATATCTTATTTTTTAAATTAAAAAAGTGGGCAGGATTAGAGAGAGGATATGAAAATGTATGGTGTTTTTCATTCATATTTTTATCTTTTTATTCATTTTTAATTTAAAAATATTTTTATTGATTTCAGAGAGGAAATGGGAGAGAGAGAGAAACATCAATGATGAGAGTGAATCGTTGATTGGCTGTCTCCCACACACCCCACTGGGGATCGAGCTTGCAACCTGGGCATGTGCCCTGACCTGGAATCGAGACTCCTGGTTCATAGGTCGATGCTCAGCAACTGAGCCACGCCAGCTGAGCTATTTTTAATTTTTTAATTAATTTATTTTAGTGCCCCAGGCATGAAATGGCTCTGGCCACCAACACAGGCATCAAGCCAGGGTGAACTAAGGACTTGTTTATTGGTCATCTGATAGCTGAGTAGTGTCTTTAATAAAGATCTTGATGGTATAGAAGGTTTAAAATAGAATTAGGTTTTGGCTTTTTGGCAGTTACTCATATTCTGGCCCAAATTTTCACTGAAAATGGAAAACAAATTGCATTTTTATTTTTATTTTGATAGGGGACCATGTACATATGTGTGTATAATTAAAATACCCTTAGTACAGTGTTCTGAGAAAATGCCCCCTGTCCCAACAGAGGAGGCATTTTAAGCACTATTGTTAAAAACCTGGCAGAACATCCCCTTTTGGCATTGGCTCTTATTTGTTAATAGTGTTCACAGTGCATATTTGCCCTAGATAAAATTAAAGGACAACTAAAGGAAAATGATTCCTTTCATGCACTGTAGCAACTAAACTTTACTTGAATGAGGCAGAACCTTAAAATGGGATTCTCCTTGTGCTACAAAAACAATGATCTGGTTCCTCATATAGAATTGTGTCAAGATTACATGAATTTAGATATACAGTGAGTTGAAAATCATATTCCCACTTTAACAAATTACAAAACAATTACACTGCTTTTAAAGAAGGTTGTTACAACATTAACCTAAACAGTGTTAACTTTCTATTCAACAAAAATCTTATGGAAGGATCCCACTGCATTTTATTTGTGGTTTACAGTATTGGGAGATCCTGGAGATAAACATTACTAACTGTGGCACTTCTTAAAGGGCCAGAATGTATCTGCCCCCAATTTGGGGTGCATTTTTAAGAATAAAATGCATGTATGTATATGGATTTAACAGCTGTTTTAAACAGCTTAGGGCAGTATCTAATTTCATTACCAAAGAATATCCAAATATCAGTTAAAAACTTTCCTTCTACTGAAACCTTTTAAAGTATGTAACTAAAACAATTGTTTTCATTTTTCATTATGTGAATGACTAAGAGCCTTGTTAATGTAAATATTCAGGAAGCTTGATTTTATAGCTTTTGGTTTTATAACCAACAATAAAAATTACGTACAGCGGGAAACCCCTTCTTCTCTTGTCTATAGTCCCAACTAAAAGACAGACAAGTGTTTTTTTCTGGCAAATGAATGACCTGTGTGGCAGGATCTTAGATGCTGCCAGTGGCTGTCTCATTATAGAATGTAATGAATGTAATATGAGTTTAAAGAGATACAGTATTTTGGGGGGGTAAGGGGGAAGATTTCCAAGTACCAAGTGTTAGGCAGGATAGTATCCATTTGCCAGGAAAAAATAGTTTTACACAAGTTTTAAATATAAGTTATGTGAAATTAGTAGAGATTTTTATTATAGAAATGACCTTGATTCAGTCACTAAAATAAGCACTTTGGTTCTGTGTCTAGTAAGCTTTTTTCCTGGACCAAAAATTCCTTCTTTTTGCAGGTGGTCATCAGCACGTCATTGTAATCGGCATGAGCAAGTATTTACTGAGGGACTTCTCTAAGAGTGAGGTATTAGAAGGGATGTAAAGAAGTAAAGCATGCCACCTTCGTCATCAGGAGTTTATTGCTGCCAACATCTCTTTACTGGTTTAAACAAATTGCCATAAAAGACTCCTTATTCTTTATTTACCCTTGAGGTTCTTCAACTGCGTGTCTAGCGCACCGGTCTCCACTCTCCTAGGTTGAGGGATCAAGTCCTCTCCTGGCCATTTCACCTTCTCTCCTGTGATTACGGGCCTTTGTTGCTTCCTCTAAGAGCAGTGTGCTAGCTGGCTGCTTCTGTAGGGTAGTTTGGGAGCAGGAAGACAGTGTCCTGGAGCACTCGGCTCTTTAAAGAGTATGAAAGGTTAGGAGGGACACAGGGAGGAAAAGTAAGAGACCTATTGCCGTTTTCTTTCTTTAATAAAAACAATTGTCCTGTGGTAAAAACAAATAATGTAAAATTTGCCATTTTAATCATTTTTATGTGTACAGTTCATTAGTGTTAACTGTACTCACATTGTTGTTAAACAGATTTTTTGAACTTTTTCCTCTTGCATATCTGAAGCTCTGTATGCGTTAAACAACAAATCCCCTTTTCTCCCTCCCCCAGCCCATTAACCATCATTCTACATTCTGTTTCTATGAATTTGACTGTTTTAGATACCTTATATAAGTGGAATTCTGCAAGTGTCTTTTTGTGATCTATTTTACTTATTCTAATGTCCTCAGTGTTCATCCATGTTGCTTTGTGTGACAGGAATTCTTTCCTTTTCAAGCTGAATAATATTGTATTTTTGTATATATAATCACATTTTGTTTATTCATCTATTGATGGATATTTGACTATTGTGAATATATGAACATAGGTGTACAGATACCTCTTGGAGACCCTGCTTTCAATTCTCTTGGGTATACACCCAGAAGTGGAATAGCTGGATCATATGGTAGTCCTAATTTTAGTTTTTTTTATGAACTGCAGTACTGTTTTGTATAGTAGTTGTACCATTTTATATTCTCACCAACAGTGTACAAAAGTTCCAATTTCCCCACATCCTTGCCAACATTTGCTAGTTTTTAGGCTGTGTTTTGTTTTTTGTTTTTTAATCCTTGCCCAAGTATATGCTCTTACTGATTTTAGAGAAGAAGGGGAGAGAGAGAGAAAAAAAAAAAAAAAGGGGGAGAGAGAAACATCTATTGGATGCCTCCCGTACGTGCACCGACTAGGGATCAAACCCACAACTTAGGTATGTGCCCTAACCAGCAATGGAACCCACAACCTTTTGGTGTATGGGATGACACTCCAACCAATTGAACCACCTGGCTAGGGATGTTTGTGTGTTTTTAATAATAGCCATTCTAACAGGTATGAGGTGATACCTAATTATGGTTTTGATTTGCATTTTTCTGATGATTAGTGATGATAAGCATCTTTTCATATACTACTTGTTGTCCATTTGTATATCATCTTTGGAGAAGTGATTATTTAAGCCCCTTTCCCATTTTTCAATTGGGTTATTTGATTTTTTGTTATTGAGTTGTAAGATGCCATTTTCTTTTTATAATATGAACTAGAGGCCTGGTGCACGAAATTCGTGCATGGGGTGGTGTGTCCCTCAGCCCAGCCTGCACCCTCTCCAATCTGGGACCCCTTGAGGGATGTCCGACTGCCCATTTAGGCCCGATCCCGGTAGAATTGGTCCTAAATGGGCCGTCGGACATCCTTCTCACAATCCAGGACTGCTGGCTCCCAACTGCTCACCTGCCTGCCTTCCTGATTGCCCCTAACCTCTTCTGCCTGCCAGCCTGATCACCCCCTAACCACTCTCCTGCCAGCCTGATTGATGCCTAACTGCTCCCCTGCCAGCCTGTTTGCCCCTAACTGCCCTCCCCTGCAGGCCTGGTCACCCCTAACTGCCCTCCCCTGCAGGCCTGGTCACCCCTAACTGCCCTCCCCTGCAGACCTGGTCACCCCTAACTGCCCTCCCTACAGGCCTGGTCCCCCGCAATGGCTCTCCCCTGCAGGCCTGTGTTCCCCCGAACTGTTCTTCCCTGCAGGCCCCATTGCCCCCAACTTCCCTCCTCTGCCGGCCTGGTCACCCCTAACTGCCCTCCCCTGCAGGCTTGATTGCCCCAACTGCCCTCCCCTGCTGGCCATCTTGTGGTGGCCATCTTTGACCACATGGGGGCAGCCATCTTGTGTGTTTGAGTGACAGTCAGTTTGCATATTACTCTTTTATTAAATAGGATTAGATAGGATAGAGGCCTGGTGCACGGGTGGGGGCCGGCTGGTTTGCCCTGAAGGGTGTCCTGGATCAGGGTGAGGGTTCCTTTGGGGCGTGGGGTGGCCTGTGTGAGGGGCCTGTGGTGGTTTGCAGGCTGGCCACGTCCCCCAGTGACCCAAGCAGAGGCCCTGGTATCTGGGATTTATTTATCTTCTATAATTGAAACTTTGTAGCCTTGAGCGGAGGCCAAGGTGGGCCAGGAAGCTTGGCTTTCTCCATTGCAGGGGGCAACTCAAGCCTCCTGCTCTCTCCAGCTCCGTGGCTGCCGCCATTTTTATTGGGATTTATTTATCTTCTATAATTGAAACTTTGTAGCCTTGAGCGGAGGCCTGGGCCAGCCAGGGCAGGCGGAAAGCTTGGCTTCCTCCATTGCCGGGGAAACCCAAGCCTCCTGCTCTCTCCGTGGCCGCAGCCATCTTGGTTGGGTTAATTTGCATACTTGCTCCTGATTAGCTGGTGGGCTTGGCTTGTGTGTGTAGTGGAGGTATGGTCAATTTGCATATCACTCTTTTATTAGATAGGATAGGATAGCAACTTAGAAGTAGTCACGGATCAGGTGTGATATAGTGCAGGAATAAAAAATGGAGTAAATGGATCTACTGACTAGAGAGTAACCTCTTGCTTCTCGTCCTTACCAGTTCAACTTGCTTAGTTGAGGGTTTTGTACTCCAAAGAGAATTTGAAGCCTCATATTCACTGTCCTCTTCCTTTCCTCCTCCTCATTACCTACAAAACTTGGGGGTGGACAAGATGATAACTGAGGTATCTTGCAGCTCAAAATGTTGAGTTTTGAGAGTATTACCTTTCACCAACTAACCTTTAATATCTAAAATTTCTTTAGAACTTAGGTGATATCTGGCCTGTAGACTGAGAAATCTTTTTATGGCTATTAAGAAGCACTCCACCATAGCTCTGATGGACCTTTTAATCTTACTCATTTTTCTCTTGGTATCGCCTTCAAATCCTGGGCTGAAAGGTTAATTCTTTAACTGCTGCTATACACAAGTCCTTCACTGGTTTGTCTTGGAATAATAGAGTTTGTACTTTGCCCTGGAGATATATAGTAGGTTTGTTTTTTTTTTTAACCTACTTACAGTCATGAGGAATAAAAGTCAAAGTTCATTGGGTAGTGTATTTGTTGTTTTAAATACATAGGGCAAATAGAACGCCAGTTCAAATTCAGTGTACTTTTATTTCTGTAAAACCAGCTATATTTTTGTGTTAAATGCCAGCTTTAAATAAATATTACCCTGAAACCGACTCATAGATACAGAGAACAAACTGATGGTTGCCAGATAGGAGGGAGGTGGGATGGGGGGCTGGGTAAAATAGGTGAAGGGATTGAGAAATACAAATTGGTAGTTACAAAATAGTTCCAAGAATATAAAGCACAATATAGGGAATATAGTAAATAATATTGTAATAAGTATGCGTGGTGACAGATGGATACTAGATTTATGGGAGAGGGGGGAATCACTTTATATAAATGTCTAATCACTATGCTATATATTTGACATTAATTTAAAATAATATTGAATGTCGCCCTGGCCAGGTGGCTCAGTTGGTAGGAGCGTGATCCTGTACACCAAAAGGTGGTGAGTTTGATTCCTGGTCAGGGCACATACCCAGTTTGTGGATTCAGTTCACAATCAGGGCACTTATGGGAGGCAACAGGTGGATGTTTCTCTCTCTCATCGATATTTTTCTCTCTGTCTCCCTTTCTCTCTCTCTTAAGTCAGTAGAATAAGATATCCTCAGATGAGGATTAAAAATAATAATAATAATTAGCAATAATTGTAACTGATATGAAAGAAAAAAATACTACCCAATCGATCTGTTTATTCTTTGTTCATGGTTTTCATAGTGATATGTATTGTAGTAATTAAAGGAAAGAAGTAATGTGCTTATGGTGGTTGAGGTTGAAGGATACTGTGGACTCTGCTATGATATGCTTAGAATGATTTTAGGTTTCATGTATTTGATATTTTAATTTTTTTGCATCTTATAGGTCCTGTTTGACAGGTAACAAATCTTTAGGGAGCTTGTCCTAGTTTATATGTAGTTTTATGTTATCGTCACATGGTGTTGTAACTTAAAACGCTCTAATGCTAACTCTATGAGGTAATAAGGTAAACAAAGCAAAATCAGTAAACCAAATAGGAGTGGGTGAGGAATATGCATGGTGACTCAGAAAATGAGTTATTGGTAGTTCTTGTAACAGAACCCAATATGTCTAGTCTAGTATTGTCTTTGTGCTTGGCTGTCTGTGACATCTGCATTGCTTTCAGGTCTGTTGCCAGGTCTTAAGGGAACATTACCAAATACTAAATACTTTTGCCAAAATACTAAATTCAGCTGGGTGTGTGAACAGGGGAGGTAACACAGGGGACTAAGGCTACCTCAGGGAGCTACATTGTGGGACGTTGCCATGATGTTTAGAGCCACCCTCGGTCATTCTTAACCTAGATTTTACAGTCAAATCAAGGATTGAAATGCATTTGGTGATATATGATGATCTCAATGCAAAGATTATCCAGCCCTGAGAGGGCTCCTCATCACCATCCCTGTAGTTTGTAATTTAATTGTGGGAAAAACACAGCCACCAGAGCAGTGGTAAAGTGGAAAGATAAATTACATGTGGTTGATAACTACAGACCAGAATTCATTTATGTCATCACTATCAAAGGGTATAAAGATTCCCTTTCAAATGGTAGCATTTCAGAAATTTATGGTATATAAAGAAATCATGTTTTCATTATTTATCCATTTATTTATGTTGCATGGGAAATATAACTTATTTCAGTCCTCTCATTTCATTTGTGGTTTCTAAAGATATATAATGTTACTGTGATTACAACATCAATATCATTTGTAATAGAAGTTCTTTCTCCTTGTGGATGCTTCAGAATCCACATATTAAGCATTAGAATGGTACATATGGCTCTAGGACTGTAATTTGGTCACTATTTCTCTGATCTGCTTTGTATTTGGTAGAGAAATAACTGTTAGGAAATGTGACTGCACTGGTCATAGAATTCTGGCTAGATGGTAGCTTTTAGAATGTCATTAGGCTTCATTTATCCGTGTACCTTCTTATTTATTACTAGGGACCCAGTGCACGAATTTGTGCACCTTGAAAGGAACTGTGGGCTGTGAGGCTGCGGTGGGCACAGGGGTGGGTCTCGGCCCATCCTCTGTGCCCCCTCCCAGCCCCTCCCGCCATGGCCCCGGTCCCCAGTCTGCCAGGAGCCCCACTCCTGCCTCTGCTGCTCGCACCCGCTGACTGCACAGAGAGATTGGGGCCATCGCCAGCAGTGGGTGCGAGAGGCAGCTGCTGGCTCCAATCACCCCTCAGGAGCAGCGGGAGGTGGAGAAGCCCTGGGGGCGATCGGGGCCAGCTATCGGGGCTGGCGCTCGCACCTGCTGATGGTGCTGAGTGATTGGGGCCGGTGCCGGGTGCCGGCAGCGGGTGTGAGTGGCAGCTCCAGTGCCGGCAGTGGGTATGAGCAGGGCCGGTGCTGGCAGCAGGTGCAAGCGCCGGGTGGGACTGTGGCGTGCAGGAGCAAAGAATTTTCAGTAATCACCAGAGGCTTGCTCCGATGACAGTGACTGGCACCATGCCTTGGTCTGGTGCCCCCACTCATCTGCTCCACCATCCCACCTCAGCCGACGCCAGCTATATTCCACGCATGCCCACTGGTGGTCAGCGCACATCATAGTGACCGGTTGTTTGGTTGTTCTGCCGTTTGGTCTATTTGCATGTTAGGGTTTTATATATATAGATTAGAGTAACTTAAGATTTGATTATAATTTGTGTAATAATAAGTAAATAAGTTTTTCTGATTAAATAGAGCATATATGTATAAAATGTTTTGCTAGTATTAAAAAACATTTAATATAATTCATTGTAAAAAAGTAGAAAAACCATATGACTATCAAAGTGGATTCAGATTAAGTATTTGTTAAAATCTAATATCTGTTTATGATTAATAGCACCTAATGAACAAAACTAGGGACTTCCCAAATATGATACCAATATCTGGTGAGGATGCAGAGCAGATGGAACTTTCATATGTTGCTGGTGGGAGTGCAAAATGGTACAATTACTTTGGAAAACAGTTTGGCAGTTTCTCATAAAGATAAATGTACACTCACACGTGACTCATCAGTCCTACTTCTCCTAGGTACTTACTTAAGAAAAGTGGAAACCTTTGTTCACGCAGAAACCTGTACTCAAATGTTTATGCAGCGGTATACATAATCACCAAAAACTAGAAAGAACCCAAATGTCCTACAATGGTAAATATGCAAACTCTGGTACATCTCCACAAACTATTGATGCATACAACAACATGGATAAATCCTAAAGGCATTATGTTGAGTGAAAAAAAGCCACTCTCAAAAGGTGTGCACTAAATGATTCAATTTAAGTCAGATTCTAGAAAGGCAGACTATGGGTATGGAGAACAGGTCAGTGCTTGCCAGGGTTTGAGGGTGAGGAGAAGTCTTGATTACAAAGGAGTGGCATGAGGGAATTTTTTGGCGTGGTGGAGCACTTTACATTAAAAAACCATGAATGTTACTTTATGTAAGTTAAAAATGATACTTTTTAAAAAGTAAGTTTAGTAATATTTCTAGATACCAGGTAAATATTTAAGAAATCTATATTTCTGTATAACAGTAATTAGCAGAAAATGAAATCTATAATATTAACACTTATGATTAAATCTAATGAAATGTGTCCAAAACCATGATAGGAACTGATTCCAAAATTTATAGGGCAAAACTAATGACAAGAATATCCAAGGTAATAATATTGACAAAAAACAAAATTGCAGGACTTACACTTTTGGATATGCAGTGTAGAATAAATAGATCAATGGAATAGAATAGAGGCCAGAAACAGACACATAAATATATAAATAAATAAATAAATAAATAAATAAATAAATAAATGTATGTACATTTATGTGAACATATAAATACATACATACACAAGATGGCTTTATACAGCAATGGGGAAAGAAAAATCTTTAATAAATGATCCTAAATCAATTGCCTATCTATATTTTAAAAAAACACCCTAATTTTGGCCTTACCTCACTCACATCATACACACAAAAAATTCCAGGTGAGCAGTGGCTGGTGTGGCTCGGTTGGAGTGTCGTCCCATGCACCAAAGGGTGGCAGGTTCGATTCCCAGTCAGGGCATACCACATACCCAGGTGTCCTCCATTTGATTACTAGTTGGGGTGCGTGTGGAAGGCAACCGACCAGTGCTTCTCTCTCACCTCTCACTCTCTTTCCTCCATCCTTCCCTACCTTCCTCCCTACCTCCTTCCCCCTTCCTCTCTCTAAATTCAGTGAATAAAAATTCCAGGTGAATTGCACATCTAAATGTGGAAGGTTTAAAAAGGCTTCTAGAGGTGCCCATGTATTAGTCATCAAATAAAATCATAGTGAACTAGCGGCCCGGTGCACAAATTCGTGCACGGGTGGAGTCCCTCGGGGTGGCCTGCGGAGATCAGGCCCCAGCTTGCGCCCCAAGCCTTGCAGCCCCGCAGCCCCACAGCCTTGAATGGCCTGGCGCCACATCCTCACCTGCTCCACCATCTGCCTGCAGGGCGATTGATCGGGGCTGGGCCTCCCACCCGGCTCCTTTAGTGCCTGGGAGCTGGGTGGTGGCCCCGCCCCCTGCTGCCACCACTGGTTGCCGTCTGCGAGGTGATCTGCAGGGCAATTGGGCCCCTGCTTGCACCTGCCTTGGCCTGGTGCCACCTGCTGACCTGCTCCACCATCCCACCTCGGTCTCACTCTTGTCAGGGCCTATCGGGGCCAGCAGCACCTCCACTGCTGCCTGCTGCCAGTGCCGCGTCGCCGATGCCCACCATGTTCCGTGCCACCCCCTGGTGGTCAGCGCACGCCATAGTGATCGGTCAAACGACCACCCGAGGGGACACTTTGCATATTAGGCTTTTATGATATAGGATTACCACTACACATGGACCAGAAAAACTAGTATTTTAAATCAAACAAATACAATAAAAAAACAACAACACCTTGAAAATATCAAGTGTTAGCAAGGATGTAGATGGTGGAATTGAAAATTGGTACTTTGTTGTTTTTTTAAAATTGAATTTATTGGGATGACACTGGTTAATAAAATTATATAGGATTCAGGTGTACAATTCTATCATATGTCATCTGTATATTATATTATGTGTTCACCATCCTAAGTCAAGTCTTCTTCCTTCACCATTTATCCTCCATATACCCTCTTCTAACTCCCCCATCCCCTTCTCCCTCTGGTAATCACCATACTGTTGTCTGTGTCTATGAGGTTTTTGTTTGTTTGTTTTTGTTGGCTTTTCTCTTTGTATTTTTTAATGACAACTTTATGGGATATAATTCACATACCATAAAATTTACCTTTTTAAAGAAATTGAGATACAATTCACAGCTATTTTAAAGTATACTAATAAGTGATTTTTAGTATATTCATAGAGCTGTGCAGTTATCCCCACTAACTCTAGAACATTCTTATCATTTCCAAAGCAAACCCTGTAAACATTAGCAGTCACTCCCCAACCATCCCCCACCTCCTCCACAGCCTCTGGCAACCACTAATCTACTTTTTGTCTCTATAGATTTGCCTTTTTTGGGTATTTCATATATATATGAATTCATTCACACACTATGTGGCCTTTTGTGTATGGCTTTCTTTACTTAGTTTTCAAGTTTAGGGATGTTGTAGCAATTATCAATATTCATTTCTTTTAATGGCTGAATAGTATTCCATTTTATGGATCTATACCACATTTTTCATAACCATTCATCAGTTGATGGACTTTTGGGCCATTATAAATAATGCTGCTACAAAATTCCTATTCAAGTTTTTGTGTGTCCATGGTTTCAATACTCTTGTATCTAAATTCGATCTCACTATATCTCACTGCAGCACTCTGCAGAACTTTCTTGGCCATTGCTTCCTCTTGGATTTGTAGTGGATCATTAGTAGTCAAAGAAGCAATTGTTAGGAAGATATGGACCAGGCAGTTTTGTCACTCTAAGTGGTCTGTAGACTAAAAATCTTGAGGATCATGGGTCTAGATGCCTAACTTCTGTTTATAACTATTATAGACTAGCGTTCCCGTTGCAGGAAAAATCCTGCAATAGGGTTTCCTGCTGCACTCTACCCTGCCCCGCCTCGGCTCCTCCCTTGTCCCCCGGCCCGCCTTCTCCGCCAGCCGCCCCGCTCTCCTTCATTCTCCCCCGGCCCTGCCTCCGCTCCTCCCTTGTCCCCCGGCCCGCCTTCTCCGCCAGCCCGCCCCGCTCTCCTTCCTTCTTCCCCAGCCCCGCCTCCGCTCCTCCCTTCTCCTCCCCCCCCGGCTTGCTTGCTTCTCCGCAGCTTTGCTCCCTTCAGCATCTCTTGGCTTCTTTCTAAGCTGTCTTGATATGCAAATTAGCCGCCATCTTTGTTGGGGTAATTTGCATACTCATCCTGATTGGCTGGTGGGCGTGGCTTGGCTGGTGGTCGTGGCGAAGGTGCGGTCAATTTGCATATTTGTCTATTATTAGGTAGGATTGTCTAACTCCTGAGAGCTCCTATGTTTTGCCTACCTTACTGGGCCTTGCAATGAAAGGGAACAATTTTAATAAAGGTTCCTCTCTTTATTTTTCCTGTTTACACTGTGGGCCACGCTATTGGGCAGAAATGATGTCAGTGTAGTCTTGTCAGATAACTGCCAGAGTTGTAAAGCCCATGCATGCCTCCCTTTTATTCTCTTCCTTCGGTTTGTGTTTGTTTTGGGGGAGGAGACTGGATGTACATGGGGTCTCAAGGAAGAGGAACTGTCTTTCCCGTCTGTGCTTTCCTCTGTGAAATCAGTGCCACAAGGGGAATCAGCAACCTACCTGCCTCCTGAAGATGAATCTGTACTGTTTCCTGCAGGAAGCAGCCGGCTTCCAGGGACCGGCTGCAAAGTTGCTTTCAGAACCTGTAGAAGAGCTTGCTGGCTAGTGAAGTCCCCACTCCTTCCAAACGTCCCTTTGCCAGAGGTTACTTGTGAATACAAAGAGATTGTGTAGCTGCACCCTAAGGATTTAGGGTAGCAGAGCATTCAGAGTAAATATATGCTGGTGAGATTTCTCACTTCTTCCTTGTTGACTTCCAGACATCACCACTAGAAATTCTTTACCCTTCCCACTCTTGCAGCACTTAGATACTGAGCCTTGCAGATATTTGGGTACAAATGTCATTTCCAAAGGTGTCTGAGCAAAAAGGCTTGCACAACAGAATAGATGTTCAAGAACTGTTGTATAAGTGAATAAGCCACACGTTAGACCCACAGTTCAGGGGAGACCTCCAGATGAGCCTCTTCTGGTCTATTGTTTCTTTTGTTGTGTGTTAATAAGGTATACTATGAATAAAATCTGGCTCTGGTTGAGTGCCATCTTAAAAAAAAAAGTAATTGCAGGTACAACCTTGAGAAGGGTGAGGGGGTCCTTTATTGAATGTAATATAGAATGTTTGGCTGGGAGCCCAAATCTTGGTTTCCATCAGCAGTTTATTAAATGAACTTTTACAGGATTAGATTAGAAGGAGGGATCACAAAAGATCGTCTGCCCTTGTGCTGGTGATTTGCCCTTAGTAATGGAAATTCCTGGGTAGAGATGTTGAACTTGCACTCATACTCAGGTGAGCACTGAGCTCCATCTTGTCTTCTGCCAACCTTTAAAGGTCTTTTCTGGATATACTTACATCTTAAAAATAGTGAAGAAAGATTAGAAACTGGATTCCTTCAACCATAAACTGCCTTATTGGGCTGGAATGAGGTTCTGTGCCCCCAACATACCCTTGTGGTCTTTTGTTGGGTGTCATAAGCAGATTGTTGTGGGCCTTCATTATTATCGGAATTAAAGAAACTGACACTGAGAATTTTTTCTATTACTTGACCATGTACTCAGAACCCCAGACTTCAAGCAGATTTTTATAAAATACACAACTCAAAATACAGGTCAGGTGAATTGCAGTATTGTGTGTTGCCAAATTTTTCCTTTCCTTCCACTTAAACTTTGCCTTCCAAGTGGCCTGTCCTTTGTGACCCTTCCTTGGGAGGCGGTAAAGAATCCATCTTTAGCCCTAGCCGGTTTGGCTCAGTGGATAGAGCGTCGGCCTGGGGACTGAAGGGTCCCAGGTTCGATTCCAGTCAAGGGCATGTACCTTGGTTGCAGGCACATCCCCATTAGGGAGTGTGTAGGAGGCAGCTGATCGATGCTTCTCTCTCATCGATGTTTCTAACTCTCTATCCCTCTCCCTTCCTCTCTGTAAAAAACCAATAAAATATATATATTTTAAAAAAGAATCCATCTCTACCTGTTTGTAAAAAAATGCTGATGCCTGAGCCCCACTCCCCAGAGATTCCAATTTATTGGTCTGAAGTACATCAGGATAGTAAGAGTGATTTTAATTTGCATTCAAGGTTCAGAACCACCGCATTAGCCAACATACTCCTCCATTAATCCTGTATGGAATTATTTTCTTTCTTTTTTTAAAAAATTGATTTTTAGAGAGGAAGGAAGAGGGAAAGGGAGAAATATCGATGTGAAGGCAAAACATTGATGGCTGCCTCCTGCATGCCCCCCAACGGGGATGGAGCCTGCAATCCTGGGCATGTGCCCGGACCCGGGAATTGAACCGGCAACCTTTCCGTGCATGGGACAATGCCCAGCCAACTGAGCCATACCGACCAGGGCTCGAGCTATTTTCTTTTTAGTGAATGTTACAGTTTACAAAGTACTATTCTTCTGCACACTCTTCTCACCGTGACCCAGTGAAGCAAACAAGCTTCTGCTTCCCGGGTTCCTTATTCTCATGAGTGTTCCGTGAGGGCTTGTTTTCTCAGCATTTTGTCCTCTGTAACTTCATGGCAGCCTGGCGTTTAGGTGAGGCCACCTCTCTTCACAGCCACTCACAGCACATGCTTACAAGAGTGCATTTTTTTCTCACTTTTTGATATCTGTTGCTTTCTGTGCCTTTCACAAGCCTATTAACATTTGCAGAATGTTTGCTAAGCCCTAGAGGGTTGTGGAAAGCACTATTCTATAGTATAGAAGCTCTCGTTTCTGTTCTGCCATTGACGAGTTGTGTAACTTTGGGCAAATCCCTAACATTTTGTAAAAGGGATATTATTAGCCTACCAGAAGGCATGCACTAGAAGTCCTGCTTCAGCGATGAGAGTTGAATTGTTATTGGCAATAACCATTGTCATTATTTTCAGTTCAGACATAAAGCTTTTGCACCTTTTCTCCATCAGGTGAGAGAGAATGACAAATCAGTAGCTCTTGAGGACTGATTGATTGTAAACCCTGAGAGAAAAGATGTGTTTTTCAGACTTGCCTGATCCTAAGACCCTCCTGGGACATTTGTTTTAAAAATGCAGATTCAGTCTATACTCCAGAATCCAAGTAGCAGTCTCCAGGGGTGGGGCCTAGATGATCATTTTTATCACTTAAAATTTTTTTTAATTAAATTTTTTTTTTCAAAAGAAGGAAGTTTGCATTGAGTGTTACCCTGTGTCAGAAATAACCCAGACTGGAGTAAGTGCCTTATTGCCTAACCACTTGGAGTTTGTTACTCAAATGTCACTTGATGGGCCTTTCACTGGTTATCCTATTTGAAATTATAAATCCCTCTCTCCTTCATATATCTGTCTACTGCTGCCTTATCTTTATTCTTTTACATGTTCCTTTCATTTGAATCTTTTAAAATGAGAAGGTGTTTAATGAAAATACTAAGACATAAAATAAAAGTGGGACATTAAATGCCTTGTCAAGTTCTAGGTAAAAAAAATAGAGAATGGGACAAATTTTAAAATTTATTTTGGGGTAACATTGGTTAATTACATTATATAAGTTTCAAGTGTACAGTTCTATATCATTTGTATATTGCATTGTGTACTCATCACCTAAAATCTAGTCTCCTGTCACCATATATTTGATACTCTACCCTCTTCAGCCCCCCCCATCCCCTTTACCTCCATACTGTTATCTGTGTCTATGAGTTTGTTTTGTTTGTTCATTTATTGCTTTCTGTTATATATCCCTTATATGAGTGAAATCATATGGTTTTTGTCTTTTTCTGTCTGACTTCTTTCACTTGGCATGATACTCAAGATCCATGCAAATGGCAGTATTTCATCTTTTCTTATGGCTGAATAGTATTCCATTTTATCACATTTGTTTATCAAGTTCCTGAGTGATTCTTGTGATTAGACAGAAGTGGGAAGTTGCTCATAGGAAATTGAATATAGTAGGTTCTCAATAAATGAATATGTCTATTTCACCAACCCATTTAATTTTCCCTTCTGGGGTTTTACACATTAAGGTCCACAACCCTAGAATGCAGAAGAACACATACTATTTGCAGGAGAAAAAAACTGAACATTTACTGCATTGTACTAGAGGGCCTTGTAGTTTCTGATACTTAGTGCTATGATGCTTAAATGTGTTGATAGCAAATGTGAATAGGTTTCTTTTGAACCTGTTTGAGACTATGCAGTGGGATAAAACGGTACAGCTTTGTGAACATTATTCTTAGGTTCTGTGCCATTGACTACATTTTAGATGAGATGGTGAAGTTGGGTATTTTGATATATAAGTCACTGAATTTCTTAATAGACAAGGCCGTGGCCTCCTTTGTACTGAATTTTACTTGTAGCAAACTTATTGTATTTTTAATGATTTTGCTTTGATTTTTAATTTGGAATATTTGGTCTTTTGATACTGACGTTTACATTTGGAAAAGGAACATTGCCTTCTATTAAACCAGAAAGCAATCTATCTATCTATGTATCTATAGATGTGTATAGGATACATCAGCTAGCACATCTTTTTATATTTTTCCAAATGTAATTTTTTACTCAACTAATTAATATCAGGGACCTGGCATCTATTCTGTTTTTCCCACAGGGCCCTATATTGGTTTAGAACCTTTGTTAATTTAACTGAAACCACTACAAACATGGGTATTTTTCAGGGTGGGAAACTGAGACTGGGTTGGAAGGTGCTCACTACTGCGTGTGACTTGCCCTTACCTGACTGACATCACACCAGATTTTATAGAGGGAGCAAAGTGTAATACCATCCAAAGTGACAGAATAACCTCTTTAAAAAGAAAAAAAAATACACACCAAATAACAAATAGAAACACCATTCTTATAAACTTTCATTGCAGAGCAAGTGTTTTGTGGGAAATTTTTTGTGGGTTTTTTTTTTTTGACTCATGGTATTTATTTTCTTCTGTGGGTTATAAGCCATTACTATTTATTTTGCTATTCAAATTGTGTGGGAAATCCTTTTTAAAAACTAGCCAGTAGAGTTACTGGGAGGGAGCTGAGATAAAGGGCCTGTGATTATTGAGTGTTCCACTCCGCCTTTTCTTACTTCTCATGGAAGGTCCTCTGGATGGGGTTTGTGCTCAAACGAGAAGAGAACTGATGGCTGACCCACAGTTGGTGGTGGGGGGAGAAGAGCGGGCAGGCTGGGCCGCTGCTGGCGTGGTGTCAGACTGTAGACAGACAGTTTTGGCCGTGTGTGCAGAGGTTACTTTCTGTTCTAAGAACTTGAGCAGTAGTTTATATAATAATTTAGGTCTTATTAATTTTCTTAGTATCCAGTGTGAAAACATGGAGGATTTGTGTCTTCTTCTGAGAGTTTAGATAGGGGTTGAACTCTAGTGTCTGGGTCATCGGGGCATTTGGGGACTAATGCAAATGTAAGGTACTGAATTAATCATCTCTACTCAGTAAAACCATGGATGAAATACCAAAGTTTGCCTCTCTCTTCCAAAATAAGAATTTTTATTTTATACTAACAAGTAAAGGATTTTAAAGGTTGATAAGACACCTGAATCTGTGGATGACTGTCTCAGATCAGTCTGGAGCAGTTAGAATTGCTCATTATAATAGTGACACATCCAGGGCTTCGTTATAATCATGAAGAGAGAAATGAAGATGAACATGAAGAGGAGAGGGTGAGAGGGAAACAGCAGAGCCTCTAAGGACAAATAAGGGCACAGAAACTGCAGTTAGAAGATGTGATGGAGCCAAATTAGAGGGAAAAGACGGAAGGTGAAAAGGACTAAGTGGGAAAGTATGGGGTGAGGACCGGCCGCATGCTGACTGCCCGTGGTGGGCTGCTCTGCAGACTTTGGTCTCCTTGCTGTCCTGTGGTGCTGTGACTTCTGCCCAGGTCCTGGCCCTGTCACCTGCTTTGCCCTGTGGTGCAGCTTCCGGATATCATTAACCCCAGGGCCCAGAAGGGGGACAGATGCGGTGACTTAAATTAGCACAGCCTAGGAGCCTAGAGTGAACAACGAGGCTTTCGCCCCCTGGCCTCCCTCCCTTTCTTTCTTCCTCACCTGATAGAATAGCAAGTTCCAGAGGAGGCTCCTGCGGAGAAGTGGGAGTCGTGGGCTCAGGGCAAACCTTGGGAATGCTCCACAAAGGAAATGACCTGAAACAGGTGCCATGCTGTTGTGGAGCCATTGCCAAGAGTCACCCATTTTAATCTGTGTGTTGTAGGGTATACTCTTAACTCCTCAACTGACTGCTTCATAATCAGATCTGCCCTGCTACTCTGACCCTGTTAGGCACCCTTCCTAAATGTACTGACAGTGATATCATGTTCTTGGTGAAGCCATCCTTAGATGTTAAGTGATTGCAGGATTCCTCCTTCTACAGGTAAGGAAAAAACAGGCCTAGGGATGTCAAGTGACTCGATAGGCATTTTAGCTCTTTGTCGAGGAGCTGAAATTAGGAACTAGGTTGCCTGAGTCCTGATCCAGCTTTTTGTTTTTTAAAAACAATACACCATAAAACCTCACTGTTTCTAAGTTCCTGGGATTAGTTTTGGTGTCAAGGGGCAAAGAAACTGAGTAGGCCCAGGATGGAGGTACAGAGAGAGAAGCCAGTGGTAGAGTTTTTGTGACTGTAGAATTTTGTAGCCCCTGCGTTTACTGTTAATGGAGCTGAGCAAGGGCTCTGCAGCTACCCTTGGGCCTGGCTGCGGTCCCATTTTTGAGGCCCCAGAGTTATTTTTAGCCTCAGGGCCTTGGAAGCAGGTGTGGTCCAGGCTTGAAGGCCATGCCTGGAATGTGTTCAAGGCTTGTTGTGTATGTCTCTCTGGGAGCTGAGAATAGTGACGCGGCTGCTCTATATGCAGGGTTGGGCAAAAGTAGGTTCACAGTTGTTCTTATGGAAAACAATACAATAATTAATAAACAATAATACAAGAATAAACTTGGTGTTTCCCATACTCACAACTATAAACCTCCTTTTGCTCACCATGTACTTTGTCAAAAGATTTTGTGCTTTTGCAGTGAGACGAATAAAAGTCATACTATGTTTTACTTGCAATGCTTTAAACAGGTTTGTTTTTGAAACTTTATCAAATAAAATACATTTTAAGAGTGTTGGGGGCCCAGCTGGTGTGGCTCAGTGGCTGAGGGTTGACCTATGAACCAGGAGGTCACAGTTTGATTCCCGGTCAGGGCACATGCCTGGGTTGTGGGCTTGCTCCTCAGTAGGGGGTGTGCAGGAGGCAGCGATCAGTGATTCTCTCTCCTCATTGATGTTTCTATCTTCTGTCTTTCCTTCTCCCTTCCTCTGAAATCAATAAAAATCAATAAAAATGTATTTAAAAAAAAAGAGTGTTAGGGAATATATTGATTTAAAAAGAAAACTAGCTATAAATTCTTTGTATACAGAAAAAAACTTTTGTATTATGAGTCATCCTCCAGCTGACCTGTTTTAAAAGCCCAGCTGTATAGTTACGAGTGTGTGATTTAAAATTTAATTTTTCTTGTTTGCCTCCCCTTTCAAACATTATTGTTATTGAAAGTAATTATTTTTAAGTCTGGTTGTGAAGCAGAAATTCAGCTTTTACCTTGAGGGTAAACATAAACTATCCTATATTGTATTAGTGCATCTTCTTACCTCGCCTGAACCCACACTTAACAGCACTGAGGAGGGGGAGTGCAGGCAGGACAGCTGCAGACACTACTACCCGGCTCTAGGGGTACGTCAGTCCCTCGTGCCCTTTTTCTAATATATTTTTTTTCACTTTCCAAGATTATGGAAAATAATATATTACCTTTCTTTACCCAAGCAGAACTATTTGTATCTATGTGGGTATTTGATGTCCTGCTTTACCTACTGTTCTGTAACTTGATTTTATTCTCTTATTATGTCATGACCATCTTTTAATGTCAAACATTATACTTTTATACCACCCTTTTAAAATGTTGCATGACGCTGTGCTGCAGGGCTTTTCATAATTTGTAAGTTACTCAGCCCATCCCCTCTGTTGCCCCCGTAGGCCTTTCTAATGTTTTTCACGTGTATGTTACCTGAAAGGTGAGGCAGCTTCTTGTAAGGCACCTTGAAAATACTCTTGTATGCTATTTTGACATTATCTTCAGGAGAATGTAGTTTGGCATTTTAGTTCTGGAGTATTATTATTATAAAGTTGGGCTCAAGGGAGGTGGTGGGAGGTTTGGTGTTGATGATTTTTGTTGTTGTTAATCCTCACCTGAGGATATTTTTCCATTGATTTTTTGGAGCGAGAGTGGAAGGGAGGAGGAGAGTCGGAGAGAGAAAAATCCTCAGGTGAGAGGGACACATTGATTGGTTGCCTCCTGCATGCATCCCTACCAGGGCCGGGGATCCAGCCGGCAACCGAGGCACATGCCCTTGACCGTAATCGAACCCACAACCCTTCAGTCCAAGGGCTGATGATGCTCTATTCACTGAACCAAACCGGCTAGGGCAAAGTCAATGATTTTTTTATTGTTTTTCTTGCTTGTTCCCAGAGCCTTCTGATCTTCTTTGGAAAATTAAATATTACTAAATGTTACTAAAATGTCTAGGTGTTAACCCTGGTTGCAGTATCTTTAGTAAGTTAGCTGTTTGTCAGGAAAGTACACTTTATCTTTCATCCAGTGGGATTTTGTTGTTTGGGGGGTGGGGCGGGCTAAAGATGGGGCATTGATAAAGATTGTAAACTTACATTAGTTTACAGCCCCTTGAATTGAGTAATCTAGCTTACAAAATCCTTGTGGTATTTGATACACCTTCTGACAGGGAGAGCTCCTAGAAAGCATTTTTCTTTATTTTAATGGAATGCTTCTTTAAAAAAAATACGTTTATTGATTTTTAGAGAGGGGGGCGGGGGAGATAGAAACATTGATTGGCTGCCGCTTGCACTTCCCCTGCTGGGGATCGAGCCCACAACCCGGCATGTGCCCTGACCAGGAATAGAACCAGCGAACTCTTGGTGCAGAGCTGACGCTCAATCACTGAGCCACATCGGCTGCCTGGAATGCTTCTTTAAATTAACTACTTCCTTGTTATATAGACCTATTCAAGTATACATCTTGTTTAACGTGTCTTTGATATTTTACTATAGTCTACGTTATAAAACCAAGATTCTTTTATTAGGTACAAAGTGTTCGTGGAGTTGGAAGAATTGTATTAAGTTAGCATTAACTTAATCTTTCTTATTACAGAATTTCTTTGGCAAATAATGCATTAATACATTAATACACAGTTTCTCCCTGTGTAGCTTTATGGAAGAAATTGTGCTAAATTTTCATGTGTATGTATTTTAAAAGTTCAAGGATCTGGAGATGCTTTGTAGATGTAATCATAGTTCTGAAGAAAAACTGAACACCTGCCACACTTTTTATTAGCATTTGCCCAGTTTGGCATTACCTTGGCCAGTATACTCACCGGCCTCAAGCCTTTGACACAGACAGAGAGCTGCAGTCCCCCAGGTATCCACGTACACTCCCACCTCCTTCACCATCTTGACTTAACCATTAGAGTAAGGCTTTTTCTGACTGCTCTGTTTAACATTTTAACCACGCACCCCACTCTCCTCCTTCCTTCCCGGCTTTATTTTTTATCCATAGCACTTACTCCATCTGTCATGTGACATGCTCTGCTTTTGTTGTGGCTGGTTATGATGTGTTTCCCATCACTAAATGAGGAACTCTGGGAGGACAGGAATTTTTGCCCAGTTCAGTTTTGCTGCATTTCCCACAGCAGTGCGTGGTCCTTGTGAGGCCGCCCAGTAACTACTTGTTAGTTGGCTGAACGAGTTAAGAAAACCAAGATGCACCATCTGACCTCCATTCGGTTTGTTCTGAATCTCTCCTCCTGCGCCTCATGCCCATCTTTATTGTGAATATCCTTCCAAAACATTTTCTCCTCAGCTCCTAGATTGAACCAGCCCCCGGCCACATTTTCTCTTGCCCAGCGACTCCATTCCCACTCCCGCCACCTCATCTCCTGGCCCCTCTTCTAAGGGGCAAGTCAATTCTCAGACAGGGTGCCAGGAGGAAGCCTTAAATGGAGAGGGGTACGTGAGGGAGCCTTGGAGGGCGAGGGCTGTGTCTAGGATAGATACGTGGTTTGGTGGAAGGAAGAGGAGAGCTGAGATGGGTCAGGGAAGGGGGAGCTGGTGAAACAGGTGGACATTACCAGGAGGCAGTGCTAAGAAGAAAGACGGGGCCGCCCGAGCCAGTTCCAAGAGTGCAGGGCTCTTTCTTAGCGGAAACGGTGAGGACTTCTCCCAGATCTGGACTCCGTCCGGGCTGGCCTGTATCTGCAGCAAAGGCATTACGTTTAGTCTGTGGACGATGGCAGCTCTTCCAGCCTTTATCTGTGGATCCCTGAGACGTATGTGAACACCGGAGCCTCTGGTAGGAGGGGGCTCTTCCCACAGTGCTGTTAAGTTGGTGCGAGGTGACTGGATTTTATGGTGCTAACAAGTATTGTCGGCTTGTCTAGTTACTATCTAGACAGTTGTGCTTCAAGCAGTCTTATTCCATATTGCCACCACGTGTCAGAATATGTGTCCTCTATTTTGGGGTAAGAAAATATAGTGAAGACATTAATAAGCAACTAAAAAGCATATGAAGCTCATATAGCCTTCTTGGCTTTGGTTAATATGGTGTGTGTGTGCTTTTAATTGAATATATTTTATCAGATATCAGACCTCAGAGTTCCTGCCAGGGTTAACCCACAGCATATGAGGCAAAGTTGCTTTAGTCGGTATAGAGTGAAGATGGTCAGTGTGCAGTGTGCTCTTGCTTGCTTCCAGACGTCGTAGCTTGCTTTTTTCCCTTGTGATTTGTTCATATTTTCTGTTACTGAAAGTCTATGCTTAAGGCTCTACTGGAAAGCTGTTTGGTGTATCTTGTTGCCTATTTCTTCAGTTTTATTGAAGGGAAAAAAATTTAAGACTAGCCTGTAGTTTAATAAAAGTACACTTCTCACCTGATTATATCCTTCCCATAAATTCTCTGAGAATTTGAACTTTGAGCTCAAGCTCAAAAAATAAGGCTCCGTCACTCTCCTCACTGAACAGGCCCTGTAAGCACCGCATAGCCATAGGACCCTTTTCCTCCTCCTGAGGATTTGGGTGAAAGAAGTGTTTAAAATGGAAACATGCCTCTCGGAGGGTAACCCTGCCTTCTCAGGGATCCCACTTTTCAGACCAGTGGGGTGTTCAGGGCCCTCGTGCTGTGGGCCTTGTGTGGCCCTTGGTGGGGGTGGGTATGCTAGGGCAGCAGAGGACTGTTGGCTGTTGACAGACAATAACCCATGGGTAGATGTGGCAACCGTGCCCGAGAAGGGTTCTCACCGTGTGTGTGTGTGTGTGTGTGTGTGTGTGTGTGTGTGTGTAAAATATATACCTAGTGTCGGTATGCCTGATCTAGAAGCCAGGATTGCATCTGGTAAGTTGAAAAGACTGGTGCCTTATCTCAGAAGAGGAGAGAGCTGCTTAATAGAACAATTTAAGAAGGACTTTAATATTTTTAAAATTTTCTTGTTGGGTACTAGCTTTAAAGGCTACAAGTACTGAAGAAAATAAAAACAAAACATTTTTCCTTGTAGCTAATTAATGGCAAATTTTTTTTAAACAGTTGGGCTTCATATTATTCCTTCCACAACTTTACCTTATCATTAAAATAGTCTTGACTTATGGTTCTCTGACCACAACTAATTTAGTAGTATACTTTAAAAAATATTTTAAAATATTGTTAGAGGATTTTTATATTGGTTTTAGAGAGAGAGGAAGGGAAAGGGAGAGAGAGAGAAACATCTATCTGAGAGCAGAACATCAATTGGCTTGCCTCCTGCACACCCCTCTCCTTTCCCCTCCCCGGGGATCAAGCCCACAACCTAGGCATGTGCTCTGACTGGGAATGGAACCAGCAACCTTCTGGTGCAAAGGACAACAACCAACCAACTGAGCCACACTGGCCAGGGCAGTACTATACTTTATTTCATTGATATTCTTGCAAAGTTGGATGCAGAGTGAATTTCAATAGATAAAACTCTTGATTTTCATTATAAAATCAAAGATACATTTATGTATGTAACCAAATGGAGTCTAAAACATAAATGACAGAAAAACTGTAAAAATTGTGTATTAAAGGGGAAAGGCTCTTCTACAACTCATGTTAATATTAAATGTTCTAAATATAAAACAAATGGTTTGCTGGAATGTAAGCTCTACCCAAATTAGCATTCTTAAGGGAATTTGCCCATTTTATTCCCTGATTTGTATAGTCATTTTGTTATACTAAAATGTTGCCTTAGCCCAGTGGTCGGCAAACTGCGGCTCGCGAGCCGCGGTTTGCCGCTCTGTTGACTAATGAGTTTGCCGACCACTGACCTAGACTCTCGATTCCAATAATTACAGGCTGTTGTTGTTCCTTGTGATTAAGCCCCTACTTATCTCTAAACCTTTGTAAATACAGTTTTAAAAAATTTTACTTCTGAAAGTGAAATAGTTTGCAAATGTTTATTTCGTGGCCTTGGTTAAGGTTACTGGTCTTTAGTATGATAAATGTTAGTTTTTATTTTAGAGAAACAGGAAGCTTTATTGTATGTATAGAAAAGTGTTACTTAGTTGTCTTCTGAAGGGAGACGACACACACGTGCCTCTGCCATAGTCGATTTGGGGGAAATCGGACATTGGGCATAAAGGCATAATAGGACGGCTCCAGCTGGCCTCAGGACAGGGGTACTCGTGTCACTTCCATCCTTTGCTTCGATCACATTCTCCTCTTAGGGTCACTTTGACCAGACCTTTGCTTGGTCAGGAAAGTGTCTTTTTTTGTATGTGGAACTCCTGGCTCCAGTTCTCTGGGTAAGAATGACCGTTTTCCGCTTGGTAAAACGGTTTGCCGAAACCTGTTGTTGGTTTCAGTGATTTGGGCTTATGAGATTCGGCTGAAGGGAAGCAAAGATGAGAACTTTCTAAGTCAGCTTTTGCATGTTTGCTGTCATCTCCCTCCCTTTGTCCATTGATCTGCTAACCCAGATAACTGCTTTGTCCCCTCCGGATTTTATCATTGTGAGGAGCCAATCAGACTCGGAGACTCGGGGCCATTGTTGGAGTCCACTTGCTCCTGTTCTCATATTTCCACTTTCTGTGCCACCCGGGCACCCTCACGGACAAGTCGCGTCATTCTTTCTCAGTTCAGTGTCACTATGGGACGGGCACTTAGGGAAAACAGGGTAACCCAGTAGTAGGAGCCCTGCTTTGGGAATCAGACCATCTGCGTACAGGACCTTACATGGCTGTGAACTGTGTCACTGAGCAGTCAGGACTTGATTTGGTTCAGTGCTGTATCCTTGGCAGGTGCTTTGTAAGTGCATTAGTTGATTGGCTAGGACAAATTCTCTGCCCTGGCTTCTTCATTTGAAGATGGAGATGACTTCTGTGCCTCTTGCCATTAAGCTGTACTAAAAATAAATGCCTTAATATAATGAAGACAAGAAATGGATAAATAATGTAGTCTGTGGAGCTGATTTGTAAAATGTGGGGGTGATGAGATGATTTCTCAGGTGCCTTCTCACTGTGTGTCTGGCTCCATATGAAGGACACAGCTTGGTTGAAGCTGGACTGTGGCAGGATGGAGTCGCTTCTGTTTTCAGCTGCTGAGTGGTGTCTTTTAGATTCCAGATGCAGGGCTGCTCTGTTCACTATTTCCCCTCCTTTCCCTGTATAATGATGTGTAGTTGCTTTTTCACTTACTTGATTTAGAGAACCTAGATAATTTTGTCCTAAAAACAAACTGTGAGGAGACAAGGCCAATATTACATCCACATGTTCTAGATGAGGAAATTGTCGTTCAGAGAGATGACATGATTTGTCCAAAGTTATGTAACATGTACATGGCCAGGCCACTTCTCTTTGTGTTCTCCTACCTCTTCTCTGTGCCTCAGTTTCTAATTTGTCAGTCTAAAATTAGGAAGTGGGACCCGGTGATGTTTGAGGGCCCTACCATCCTGATCTGAAATCAGTTAATCAGATATTTACTCAGTATCTTACACTGTTTTTGGAAAAAGGAGGATTATACTTATAATACTACAAATTATCTTAAGCACAAAGCACTGTGGAGGTAAGAAATGTAATACAAAACCTCTGCCATCAAGTAGCTTATCCTCTAGAAGTTGAATGCCCATAGACATCTAGTTTTATGGAGTAGAGAATTTCATTTAAACAGATGGACCAGGGGAGATAGGAATCTGAGAATATTGAAGGCCAGAGGGAGGTCCAAGCTGTGGACACAAAACTCCAACTAGTGTCCATTAGGAAATGGTTGATTATAGGAGTTTGGCAAGACAGGGAAGCATTGGGTCTAGTGTGAAGGTGTTTGTTATGTGTAGGTTGCTGTCCTTGAGTCCCAGGTTTAGGGTGTGAGATTTTCTAAGGTGGGAGTCAGTGATTCTCTTAAGAATGAGACACAAGGCTATAAAGGGTCAGGGAACTCCAGGGGGGTTTGGGGGACTGGCCAGGGTTATAGCTGAGACTGTCTTGGATGGAGCTGGGTATATCACAGGCCCCATCAATTAGCTCAGCGGTTGGTATGGCAAGGATATCAGCCATTTTAATCTTTCTTAAAAGGCAACTGGAATTTATAGAACCTCCCATTTCCCTGCCTCTCCTCTCTTTCCTGAGGGCAATTGAAGGGGGTGTGTGCTATTTGCTCCTCGGTGTGCGTGCGTATGTGTGTGAGTGTGTGTGTATGTGTACTATAATTACCATTACAGTAATTCTCAAATCATCAGAAAAATTTTTTTTTGGGACAGGAAAGCCTTTTACTCTCATTTCACAGATTTGTGACAGTGCACACCCATGAGGATGCCTTGTGGTTGGGAAGGGCGGACACTGGGACAGGGCCCTGGGGCCCTCAGTTCACATAGCTTCACACTGGGAAGGGCGGGGAGGCGGGGAGATGAGATGGGGCAGGTGGGGCAGGTGGCAGTCCAGCCATGGGGTTGGAGAAAGATTGCATAGAAAGATTGCATAGGCCGTGCAATCTTTCTCCAACCCCACAGTTGGGCTGCTGCCTGCCCCACCGGCCCCCATCTCATCTCCCCGCCTCCCCGCCCCGCCTCCCTGCCCTTCCCAGTGTGAAGCTATGTGAACCGTGGGCCCTGTCCCAGTGTCCGCCCTTCCCAACCACGAGGCATCCTCATGGGTGTGCACTGTCCACAAGTCTGTGAATCATCAGCAAACTGTGGTACATCTGCACAATGGAATTCTACGCTGCTGTAAAAAAGAAGGAATTCTTACCATTTGCAACAGCATGGATGGAACTAGAGAGCATTATGCTAAGCGAAATAAGCCAGTCAGAGAAAGATAAATATCACATGATCTCACTCATTTGTGGAATGAATAACATAAACTGATGAGCAAAAATAGAACCAGAGACATAGAAGCATGGAGCAGACTGTCCAACCTATGAGGGAAGGCAGAGGGTGTGGGGGTAAGAGATCAATCAAAGGACTTGTACTGTATACATGCATATGAGCAAAACCAATGGACATAGACAGTAGGGGGGGTGAGGGCTTGTGCTTGGGGGAAGGGGTGGCGGGGGAGAGGTCAATGGGGGGAAAAGGAGACTCATGTAATACTTTAAACAATAAAGAATTTAAAAAACAATAAAATAAACAAAACAAAACAAAAATATTGCATAGTTCATGAAAATCTCATCCTCGCCCAGCCAGCTGGCGTGACTCAGTGGTTGAACGATGACCTGTGAACCAGGAGATCACGGTTCGATTCCTGGTCAGGGCACATGCCCGGGTTTCGAGCTCCATCCCCAGTGTGGGGCATGCAGGAGGAAGCCAATCAACAATTCTCTCTCATCATTGATGTATCTCTCTTTGTCTCCCTCTCCCTTTCTCTCTGAATTCAATAAAAATATATTTAAAAAAAAAATTTCGTGGTCTTTTCCTCCCTTTGCCCTGGGTGGCCCGATTGTGTTTCTAGCACATGGACAGGTCGGTTCCCCCCTTTCCCCCTCAGGTGCCCGGCCTTCCCCTTGAGGGGAGGGCATTTCTGAGAGGAGAGGAGCAGGCACAGGAGTGGTTGGGGGACAGAGGGAGGGCCTGTGAGGGGCCGTGGTGCCTGGGCTGGACCACAGGAGCCTGGCAAGCCCTCCTTCCCCGATGAAGGATTTTTTGCTGAAAGGGCCAAGGAAATGTAGATGGGTGTCAGCCCCGGAGGCTGCAGCTCCCATTGGGATCTGGGAGGTCAAAACTGTGCAGACAGCAGAGGTGGACAGACAGTGGGCGTCCGGGCCCGGGACCTCAGCCGTCCTCAGATCCGGACTTGGAAGGTGCTGAGGAACTTGGGTGCCTTGGCGATCATGTCCTCGAAGTCGGAGTAGCCCAGCTTGCCGTCACCGCCCAGGTCGGCCTCCTCGATGACCTTGTCGCACACCAGCACCATCTCGTCCTCCAGCTCCGACTTGGTCAGCAGGGCCAGCGTCATCTCCAGGCCCTCCTTGCAGATGAAGTTGTCCGTGTTGAAGTCGTAGATCTTGAAGGCGTAGTTGGCCTTGAGGTTGCGGGGCGCCGACTCGCAGAGCACAGACAACATGTCAGCGAAGTCGTCGAAGGTGAGGTTGCCCTCACCGTCCTCCGAGAATGACTCCATGATCCGCTCCTTGAATGGGTTCTCCCGGAGCTCTGGCCTCTGGACGATGACGATGGGGCTCTTCCTGCAGTCCACGGGGGCCAGGTTGGGGGCCAGCTCGTAGAACCGCGCGTGCAGCTTGAGATGTCTTTCTTACTGAAGAAGGTGCAGTCCTGGTAGTTGTCCAGCTGCTCCTCCGAGACAATGGTCTGCTTGTTCCCCATGGTGCGCGGCCACCCGGGCGCTGCCTCCCACTGCTGCCGCCCCGCTCCTGGCGCATCCCGCCGCGCAGTCCCCTGGAGGGGCATGGCTACCAGAAAATATTTTTGTTGTTGTTCTGAAAATAGGGGATTGCTACCCTTGTTCTAGGCTATTGTTCTTTTGTGCTATTTTTTAAGAAATAAGCAAAGAAAAGGGAGGATAACCATTTGGAATAATAAAACTTGAAGCAGCTTTATATAGCTCTTAATTTCATGCTATAACTCATTTCGTTCCAGGCCCCTGGTGATTATAATTCAAGAATGTGTCTTGTTTTGTCTTCTCTGTGTTTTCATATTTTGAGGTGAAACTGAATTATCATTAGAATGCTTTTCTGAGCCATACCCATTTGTCCTTTTTGTTTGTTTGTTCAAATGAAACAGTGCATCAAGTATGGAATTAGATTAATGAGTAAATATTGTGAATCATATACTCTCTCTAATCCGATGCTCTTTCTTTTTTTGACCCCCTGTTTTGTTTTCTGTCTGTCTGTCTCCCTTCATGTAGGCTTTTCAGCCCAGTGCCAAGCTGTTGGAGCGAGGGAGCAAAGGTAAAGAATGACGTAATGCACCGGCTGCCCCAAAGCATCTTTTGTTGTGGGATGGTTATTCCAGTCATCTCTTTATGAATCAAATGTGAGGGGCTGCTTTGTGGACGGAATCCTTTGCAAGAGCACATCAACGGGAAAGAGAAAGAGACATTCACTTGGAGGGCTTTTGCTGAAAATGGGTTTAACTCTCCTTTTGCCAGTTACCACCAGCCTGACCTCATACATGTTAGTACAATGGAGTGGCTGAGCCTTTGAGCACACCACCATTACATCATCGTGGCAAATTAAAGGAGGAGGTGGGAAAAGAGGACTTACTGTTGCCATGGCCCATGAGATGATTGGGACTCAAATTGTTACTGAGAGCTTGGTGGCTCTGCTGGAAAGTGGAACGGAAAAAGTGCTGCTAATTGATAGCCGGCCATTTGTGGAATACAATACATCCCACATTTTGGAAGCCATTAATATCAACTGTTCCAAGCTTATGAAGCGAAGGTTGCAACAGGACAAAGTGTTAATTACAGAACTCATCCAGCATTCAGCAAAACATAAGGTAAATGCTTTCTTTTTTCCTTTTTAGAATAAATGGACACACTGAATGGGGAATAATTTTAAACAAAGCCTCATTTTAAGGGGAGAAAATAATTTGAGGAAGTTTGATGCTTCAATAAATTTATTAACCAAACCGTCACATTTAAGAATACTTCTAAACTGAACAGAGAAGTTAACTTGTTTTAATTTGGTCAGGGACTGCTTTTCCATTAATGACTTGTTAAAATTGTTTTTTTTAAATTAAACACTAATACAAAGTTATAGTTAATAATTATATTATTAATAATTTATTCGTAATTATGTATTAACATGTAATAGTATATGTATTGACAAGGCATTAATCCATTATTTGGTATTACCTACAAATTTACTGAAAGAAAATCATTCTTTTCAATTGCCTTGGAAAGACAGAAAAATTATATTAGAAAGTGCTTTTGATTTATGGGAAAGTAAGGTAACATTGGTCAGGACGTAAGCATATTATCCTCAAGGAGTTATTCCTAGTATCCAAAATATCATCTTTGTGATAGATAAAGCTATTTCTTTTCTTCAGGAATCAAAGTGAGTTCATGTTTTAATTTTATTAAATTGATTTCTTTGTTATATAGAAACCATTTTTAAATGTTTTTTTATTTCAAGGACTGTTAGGTTTATTTTGTTTTTATGCTTTACCCTTTTAGAGTGTTAAGAATTTAAAGCCAAGTAGTTTTTAGCACATCTACACAGAAATAGCATCAAGTTGCCTGTAAAAGTTGATTTTTACAAGCATTTAATCCATTTACCTGGTGTATGCTAGGTTTATCCAGTAAGTTGACTGTATCTCGTTGTTGTTTTTTTCCCCCCTCAAATTTTTAATTGAAAACAGGAAGTACTCATTTGCTTCACCACCAGCAGTTTTTGGGATTGTTTTTCTCCATGTCCTTCCTAACAGTCTCACATTTGCATTTTAGGTCGACATTGATTGCAGTCAGAAGGTTGTAGTTTACGATCAGAGCTCCCAGGATGTTGCATCTCTGTCTTCAGACTGTTTTCTCACTGTACTTCTGGGTAAACTGGAGAAGTGCTTCAGCTCTGTCCACCTGCTTGCAGGTAAGGCCTGAGGTAGAAATGAAAGGACTCGGAATCTCATTGAGCTCTGTGAGTAAGCAGTTTTTCACAGTGAGCTCAAAGTACAGTGGCTCGTCACCACTTAGAGGTTATGGTGGCCAATGATTTGTTTTATTGCTGTAACTATTCTATTGCTCAAATACTGTCATCCTTACACAGTGGCCAGTGAATTTTTGACTTAGTTCAAATGCCCCTTCACTTGGTATTTATTAACTAGAAGTGCCACATAGATAGCTCTGTGTGGCACATAGATCGCTCAACACCAGCTGCTTCCCATGATCTAGGAACACCAGGTGCTCTACATCTCAGCTCCTGCTCTGGTGTTAGTTGCCACCCCCTGTGGCAAGAACCAGATCAGTATTCTAGTGTCAAACTCTTATTAAACATTTATAGTTGAAGTAGAGTCCAGCGATCAGATCACAATTCTTGGACAATTGTGAACAATGAGGAAGGGAGAGGATGTATGTAGACTATTTCTTCTGATAATTAAGGGAAATATTTTAAAACTTATTTACTTGTTTTGTTTTTACAACTGAAAGGAAGTCTTGCAAATGGTAGGCAACCAGATGATTTTTACAAAGTACATGGGAAGACTAAATATTTCATATCTGCCCCAAAGGAAGGTGGTGTGGGAGTTCTGTCTTGTTGAATTCCAAAGCAGAATGTTCATCCTTTGCTTCCCCTGATAAAGCCCTTTCACACACTGGATCACAGAGCTGGGAATACAGTTTGACAATGCACAGTAACCTTTAACTCAAAGCTGTTGTGTCTGGCAGATTCTACCACAGTGATAGGCAAGAGTGCTTTTAAAAATGTGATCTAAAAACACAAGGTATTGATACTATCCTTTTCACACCTTTAGTCTTTTGTTGCAAGGAGGGTGAAGTGAACTTGATGTTATTGGCAATTTGTTGTTAGAAGTATAAACATTTCAGTTTTAAGAGAGTAAGGTTAATCAGTTGTTAGTGTGTGAACACTGTTAAACTCTGTGCAGGTTTAGATAAGATTTCTGTGTCTCCAGTTCTCTATTGGCCTTTGCTTCAGTTCCCAAAGAACAGGGCAGTTTCTTGTCTCTTTCAGATCAGCTATTGCCACACTTTTTGTTTATGCTATGATTCTGTCTGATCTCTCCGTTAGTATTCTTAAGTGAAGCCAGTTTTTCTTAGAATGTAGTTTTCAGAATTTTGTAACTGAGAATTATAGTACTAGGTTTTGGCTCTGGTTGATAGGCACATTCTTTTATTGGGAGTAAATATGACAACTGTTAGTAGAGTTCCACCAAACTAGGTTGGTGAGTCTGGGAACTCATTTCATGTTCTTGTGGCCACTGTGAGGGACTTTGCATTGGAATCTTGTGAATTGGAACAGTGAGACTGGATTCCCAAGCCTAAGCCTAAGACTTAGAACTCGGTTCTGCAATGAACTCTGCCTGTATTGGCCACACCTGCGGCTTTCCTCAGCCAGGACCTTAACCCCTGCCTGAACAATCATGTAATCCCTTTTTCTGAGCCCAGTCAGTATGCTAAACAAAATGATTAATTTGATAGTCATATTATACTATCCTGCATAAATCTTTAATTTTTATCTTTAAATCTTATTTAACTTTATATTGTTACTAGAGGCCCAGTGCACGAATTCATCACGGATGGGGTCCCTCGACCTGGCCAGAGATTGGGTGCGATCGGGGCCATCTCGCCCAATCCCTACTGGGGCTGGCTGGCCGGGGGGAGGGACTGCAGGAGGTTGGCCAACTGTGGGAAGTTGGCTGTGGGAGTGCACTGACCACCAGGGGCAGCTCCTGCATTGAGCATCTGCCCCCTGGTGGTCAGTGTATGTGATAGCTACTGGCCAGTCATCGGTCGTTTGGTCATAACGGTCGCTTAGGCTTTTATATAGAGAGATGTATCTTTTTCATTTGTTAGCTTAACTCCCCACTGGATTCTCTTTCAGTTGAGGACAATGTCTTGTTCATCTTGAGCTCCCCACAAGTTCTAGCACTTTTTAAAAAAAGTTTTGAGTATTTATTTTATATATATATATTGATTGATTGACTTCAGAGAGAAAGGGAGAGGGAGAGAGAGATAGAAACATCAATGATGAGAGAGAATCATTGATTGGCTGCCTTCTGCACTCCCACTACTGGGAATCAAGCCTGCAATCCAGCATGTGCCCTTGATCGGAATCTAACCAGGGACCCTTTAGTCTGTAGGCTGACACTCTATCCACTAAGTCAAACCAGCTAGGGCTCTAGCACTACTTAAGTTTTAAAAATTTTTTAAATTGATTTGAGAGAAATAGAAAGAAACATTGATTTGTTACTCTACTTGTTTATGCATTCATTGGTTGATTCTTGTATGTGCCCTGACTGGGGATTGGACCTGCAACTTTGGTGCATTGGGACGACGCTCTAACCAACTGAGCTTCCTGGTCAGGGCACTTCTTAAACTTTTAATAAATATTTGCTATATAAACTAGAGGCCTGGTGCAAGAATTCGTGTACCAGTGGGGTTCCTTGGCCTGGCCTGTGGGATTGGGCCAAAACCGGCTCTCGGACATCCCCTGAGGGGTCCTGGATTGCGAGAGAGTGCAGGCCAGGCCGAGGGACCCTACCAGTGCACAATTGGGGCCGGGGAGGGACGTGGGAGGTTGGCCAGCCAGGGAGGGACCATGGGAGGGCTCCAGGATGTGTCCGGCCTGTCTCGCTCAGTCCCAATTGGCCAAACCCCAGCAGCAAGCTAAGCTACCAGTTGGAGCATTTGCCCCCTGGTGGTCAGTGCACATCATAGCAACTGGTTGACTGGTGGACTGTCTGTCCCCTGGTGGTCAGTCAGTGCATGGCATAGCGAGTGGTTGGGCGGCCTTAGCATATCATTAGCATATTATGCTTTGATTGGTTGAATGGTCAACCAGTCGACTGGACACTTGGCACATTAAGCTTTTATTATATAGGATCAGCTTGCATATAGGTTTATACCATTTATATTTCATATGATTCATTTTATTAGTTTAGAATATAAATGATTATATTACATAGTAATGAAACTAAAAGTGGAGCAAAACTTGAGAATGTATTGAAATAATTTCCAAAGTGTATTTATTCAGATAGAGCAAGCATATTGCTGCTATGGGAAAAGTATCTGATATGAAAATGTTTCCATTTATGTAAGTAGATTTAAACATGATTTTAAGATTTAATAAAAATATTCTTGCAATTAAACAGTGCTAATTTAGGTGATCCTTAAATACTGAACTTTGGTGAGAGCTAACAGCTCTGAAACCACGCTACTCATAGGAAAATACAAGTTCTTGAATCCACTGAATTGAGAATGGTCTAAGTAAATTTATATATGTAAATGTCAACTGATTTTTCTGTTTAGCCATAAGTCTCCCACTTTTCCACTTAAAAATTTCAAAGTCAGTTATTAAATAAGCACTGTTAAAGATGTACATCCTCTCACAACCATCTTTAAAAATAAGACTTAAGAATTCGAATCAATAAAATGACAGAATGGGTATGACATAATATTTGTTTTACAAAAATGACTTTAGAACTAAGGATCCTATTGTGAGGATCATATTAGATAATGCATGTGAAATCTCTGTATCAATAGTCTTTTTTAAAAAAAACCTATTATGAGTTAGAAAACAAAATAGCTGCCAACATTGACTTATTGATAACTATTTTGGTCTTGTTAACCTTCAGAAAACTAGTTCCATTTAAAAAATAATTTTAGTTCCTGTCCTTTACTTATTTATCATATATCACTTTATTCTACTTGCCTTTGTTCTATTTCTAAGGGTACCAAGTTGAAAGTAAAAATAGAAGAAAAAAATGATTGAATTTGCTAACAGAGAAAAGAATAATGAATGGGTTATTTTAGTAAAAATAAAGATCAACCTATAGATGAAAAATACTATTCTATTATTTCTTTCTCTTTTCTTACTGTTATAACTCTGAGTAAAAGCAGAAGGGACCCACAACAGTTTTTTAAAATTCTACAGCACTTACTTCTACCCTGTGACGAGGCACAGGCTAACCCTACAGCAAAAAACCATAAATGAATCACAGACTTCAGCCCTTTCATTTACAAACGAGGAAAATAACCGAGCCCTTGGGGGACTCTCCCCAGCCCTCCCTGTCCTCACTGTGAGCCCAAGGCCCACATCCGCAGTAATTCCAGGGTCTTCTGGAAAGCATCAGGAGCCGACGGGGACCCAGTGTGCCCATTTCAGACCAGGCTTATCCTGAAAGGCTCTTTTTGTGGTGGCTCTCTCTCAGCCTCTGTGGATTTCCGAGTCATATTCTTCCCATTTTATGTAATGAGCAATATATAAAAATATCCTGTATACAGAAATTTTTAAAGCATTAAGTTATTTTAGCCAGAGGGGATCACCAAATGAAAGTCTGCCTACTCTGTTCTGTGCTGAAGTATAGCTCTGAATCATGACAGAAGATGCCATTTATTAAGCACTTACTATTAGGTACAGTGTTAGGTACAACGCTAAGGGCTTTTATAAACATTCCGTCTCTGAACACAGCTACAGTCTTAGATTAATGTTTGCTGTGGGTAAAGGCCAAATACACATTTATTTGTTTTGAGTTAGATTTGCTAGGGAAGTTAGGGCTAGGAGTGAATACATTTTTATTAAATGTGAGCTAGGAGTGAATAAAAATGTATTTACTCCTCGCTCTAAATTTTCTATTTAACAGGGATCTGGATTCAGTCAGCAGTTCTAGCTTTGCTTTAATGGAATCAATTACTATTCTTCCTGATGGAAATAGTGTAGAGCCTGATGGTTCTGGTTATAGATTTTGCAGTATGTGCTATTGTTACCATCGGCTCTGTGGTCTGGTGTGGCATTTCTTCTGTCCCTTCGTCTACGGAAGGGAAATCCTCAGTCAGCCCATTTCAAATCCTGGTGATAAAAGAGAGTGATATTAATGGAGTTCAGTAAAAGTACTGCAGTTATTCAGGAATGGGCAGTTCTCGTGTTTAAAAAGCCACAGTGACTGAGACCCACTGTAAACGGACTAAAAACAGGTGCTGTTTTGCCTACTGGTTGCCGTGTATTTGCTGGCTCTGCTCTGAGCTTCCGTTTGCATGAGGTTATCCAAATTGGATCATCTTTTCTCCCAATTGCTACCTGCCAGTGTGTGGTAAGCCAGTTTATGTCATTTCCCAGCTACCAGTGGCTGACATAATGCCTGAGGCTGTGTCTTTTTAAAAAATGGACTGCAGACCAGACTAAAGATAGTTCCTCAGTTCCTCATCCTGCTATTTTGCACAAGGCAAACAAAAGCACCCTCGATGACAGCGGGGACATCAGTCTTCCCTCGCCCCGGTCGTGTTAGTGTCATCTGTGTGCTCTGGAGCCACGCCAGGTCCAGACTGTTTCATTCAGCCTCTCAGTGTTGGATGGACACTCTTGTGGTTGGGCTGGGCTCTGGGGGGTGGGATACCAGAAAAGCAAAAGGCTTGCCTCTGTTTTGGGCACCTAGCGGTTAATTTGGGGAAACACACCTAAGTGGATGAAACAGAGAAGCATGTGATCATGTGCTAAACTGTATGATGTAGTGATAAGGGATGACTCCGCGTAGTCTGTGCAAGTTGGGGAAGATTTGGTTATGGCAGTGAAATTTTAATTGAACCTCGAAAGATGAGTGAGATTTGGGTGGGCAAGGTCCTTGACATTTTAGCTGAGGGGAGAAACATGATTAAAAATGTCAGGAATGAACATAGATTTTATGGGGCAGCAAGAACTAGAGTGGAATTTTTTGTGAAGGGGAGAAATAGGAATTGAGAGGAAATGAAATCAAATTACGCAAGCCTTTCAAAGCAGAAGGACCGATTTGTACCTTTTTTGGTGGGCATTGTGAGCCTTTGGGGATTGGGCTGCAACTCCTGTCACCTCTCAATCGCCACATCTTTCTTCTGACCTCTGCTCTTCTGCTACCAACTAAGTCAAGCCAATATCATCCCTCCCTCAAATGGATTCAGGAGCCTCTTCACTGGTCTTCTCACATCTTCTGTCTTGCCATCTTTCAATCCATTACTCATACTGTAGCCAAAATTTTATTTTTATTTTATATATATATATATATAAATAAGTTTTTGTTGATTTTAGAGAGAGCGGAAAGGGGAGGGAGTGAGAAACATTGATTGCATGCCCCCCACTGGGGATCCAGCCCCCAAACCCAGACATAGGCCCTGATCTCTCAGTGCATGTGACCTCTCAATGCATGGGATGATGCCCATCCGACTGAGCCACACAGGTCAGGGATTATTTTATATTTTTAATGTAATTCTGATTATATCACTCTTTAGTTTAATAAACATCAGTGCTCTTAGGATAAATTCTGAAATCCTTAACTGACTCACAAGACCCTACAGTGACTGGCTCCTGCCTAACTTCATCTCATGTTACTTTAAGCCCTCAGTTTGTTTTTTGTTTGTTTATTGTAGCTCTGCAGGCCTATCTCAGTGCTCCAAGCCTGCAGCATCAATCTCCCTGGGCCTCTCCCCCACCCACCTCTGTGTGTCCTGCTGGATTCATTGAGGTTGTCAAGCCTTCCCTAGCTACCAGGCAAAGTTGGTTTCCACTGTTACAAACACTCCTTTGGCTACCTACCATAATTAGTTAATTTTTCATCTAATTATTTGGTTAATGTGTATCCTACTAAACTGACAATTCCAGAGAGGGCTTCTGTCTTGGTTACCACTGTCCCCTTCACCCAGCACTCTGTACAGCTCATAGTAGGTGCTCATTAAATGTTTTTTGAACTTACGTGTGAACCCTGTGGACAGGTACAGTCAGCTTCCTTACTTCTCTATGAAGTCACCAGGGAAGTGTGCATCTGGACAAAGAGGACTGCTGATAGAAGTGGTCTTAGGGAGAGCCGGCTTTGGGGATTAGAAAGCTTTGAGCTTCACATAGAAGGCCTGAGAAGTGAGTTGTACGGTGATTCAGGGACAGTTTACTAGTTAGTCAATTTGATTCTTAAGAGTCATTCTCCAGAGACCAGACTCATATTTCTTTTTCCTCTTGACTCATAGCATTATCTCCTGATTGACAGTCTCATTGGGTTGTGCCCTGAGCTGGTCACTGTGGACATACCCAGCAGCCACTCCATCCTCATCTGGGGTGACCATGGAGGTGTTACTGGACTCTCTAGACTTAGGGGCATCAAAGAAAAACCTTCTCTCTCCACCTCTCACGTACAGTTCCCTGAGTGAGGCAGAAGCACATGGAGGGTGTGTGCGGAAAATGTTTTTCTTGCCCTGTGCTGCCTCTCACTCTGAGAGTCTCCTAGGGCATTGTGGTCTAGGAATAGGAAGCAGTTGCTGGGCCCCCACCCTTGCCCACATAGCTTTCGGCTTTGAATGGAATCAGGAAATCCTTTTGAACACCAAAAATATACAAGACTTATATCCATCAACAGCTATTCATTGTAACAAGGAAGGATTCAATAAACACTTATTGAATTCTAATTATGTGCCAAGCACTGTGCTTAAATGCTGAGGTGATTACAAACAAAGGAGTGTGAGATGTAATTCTTATCCCCATGAAATTCACAATGTATTATAGCTGGAGAAATAAGAGGTCATAGCACACACACGTAGATAATTCAAAAGACTAGGTCAGTAGTAATACTCATTGCCAGATGATTGTTATTCATTTTATACAAGTTCTAAGTTGGCAAGGCCATATCTAGATACACTCACTGGTCAGGGAAGATTTTTTAATTTTTTTACTTTTTATTATTTTTTTAATTAATTAATTAATTAATTAATTAATTTTTGTACCGTGTCATTGGGAGGGCACAGGCCTCCCAGACAGGAAAGATTTTTATTTTTTTAATTTTTATTTATTTATTTATTTAATAAATCTTTATTGTTTAGATTATTACAATTGTTTCTCCTTTTTTCCCCCCATATCTCCCCATCACCCGGTTCCCACCCCCACTCTGTCCTAACCTCCCCCCCGTTGTCCTTATCCATAGGTGTATGATTTTTGTCCAGTCTCTTCCCGTACCCCCCACACAGACACCCCTTTCCCCCTGAGAATTATCAGTCCACTCCCATCCTATGCCTCTGATTCTATTATGTTCACCAGTTTATTCTGTACCTCAGATTTTTAATTCACTTGATTTTTAGGATCACTTGTTGATAGATATGTATTTGTTGTTCATAATTTTTATCTTTACTTTTTTCCTCTTTTTCCTCTTTTTAAAGAATACCTTTCAGCATTTCATATAATACTGGTTTGGTGGTGATGAACTCCTTTAGCTTTTTCTTATCTGTGAAGCTCTTTATCTGCCCTTCAATTCTGAATGATAACTTTGCTGGGTAGAGTAGTCTTGGTTGTAGGTTCTTGCTATTCATCACTTTGAATATTTCTTGCCATTCCCGTCTGGCCTGCATAGTTTCTGTTGAGAAATCAGCTGACAGTCGTATGGGTGCTCCCTTGTAGGTAACTAACTGTTTTTCTCTTGCTGCTTGTAAGATTCTCTCTTTGTCTTTTGTCCTTGGCATTTTAATTATGATGTGTCTTGGTGTGGTCCTCTTTGGATTCCTCTTGTTTGGGGTTCTGTGCGCTTCCTGAACTTGTAAGTCTATTTCTTTCACCAGGTGGGGGAAGTTTTCTGTCATTATTTCTTCAAATAGGTTTTCAGTATCTTGCTCTCTCTCTTCTTCTGGCACCCCAAAAATTCGGATATTGGTACGCTTAAAGCCATCCCAGAGGCTCCTTACGCTATCCTCACACTTTTGGATTCTTCTTTCTTTTTGCCTCTCTGGTTGGGTGTTTTTTTCTTCCTCATATTCCAGATCTTTGGTTTGACTCTTCGGGTGCGGTGGTCTACTCTGTATATTCTTTATTTCAGACAGTGTATGCATAATTTCTGACTGGTCCTTTTCAATTTTTTTGGTATTCTCATTAAGGTCCTTGAAGGTCTCTTCAAGTTTCTCAGCGGTTTTTAGAAGATTCTTGAGTAACCTTATAAATGTGGTTCTGAACACTGTGTCATCCATTAGTTTGCTTTCCTCCATCTCTCCTACTCGTGACATACTTCGGTGTCTCCGCATTTTGGCTGCCTCCCTGTGTTGATGGAGTGGCTTTGTGTGGTCAGTGACCTATAGGGGCTGGTAGCTCAGCTTCCCCAATCACCCTAGGTGGTCGCTCTTGGTACACCCCTTTGTGGGCTGAGTGGAAAGTCTTGGTGTAGTTAAAAGCCTTGATTGCTGTTGGTACACTGGGAGGAATTGACCTCCAGGCCAATTGGCTGTGAGGGCCTGCTGTGTCTATAACGGAAGAATTGCTGTGCTGGAGACACAGTAGGGCTTTGGTGCTCACTGAGTCTGCCTCTTGAATGTGTCCCTTATGAGAGTGGTTGAAATCTGGTGTCATCCATCCCGAATACTAGATACCCTAGTGTCTGGATCTCCAATGGGGTGCAGGTCTGAGGCCTCCCAGCAGGAGCTACAGCAAGAGCTACAGTTTTCTCCTCTTTGCTTGGGCAGTTTTGGAGCAGTCTGACTGGAGCTGCAGTTAATTTGGTTGAGCTGCCACAGAACAGGCCATTTATATGTAAAAGCCGCTGTGTGGAGCCTGGGCGGGTTTGTATAATGTGCAGGGCGGGGTCTCAGGGCGGGGCGGGGCCTCAGGGGGTCACTAGGCTGGGGCGTGGCCAACGGCCATGGCTGCCTTCAGCCGTCTCTGCCTTTCCTCGTTTTCAAGTCCCTGCATCCCACGCTCCAGCGCAGCAAACCCTGATTGCTGGGCGCACCTCTGCAGAAAAGTCACTCTCACTCTCCGACCGTTGGCCGAGAGTCCAGCTTCTCCCTGTAGGCGTCTGGGTCCCCCGCGTGTCCCCAGAAACTGGAGTTCAGAGTGATCGGGAGTTTGTCTCCCTTCGGTTGAAGAAAAGCCGCGCGCCCAGTCGCCCGCCGCCGGCCCGCTTCGTGTGCGCCCCCTGTACCTCAGCTCTCCAGCGTTTGCGCTCCCTTCTCTTCTTAGTTGTAAATCTACCACTCAGCCAGCTTTCCCGTGGTTCTGGGTGATAGACGTTTTGTTTTTTAGTTGTATTTTTGAAATTGTTGTGCGAGGCGGCAGTTTAGTTGTTTAACTTTGCTGCCATCTTGGTTCCTCTCCCAGGGAAGATTTTTTAAATTTTTTTTTTTATTGATTTCAAGAGGAAAGGAGAAGGCAGGGTGGGTGTTGGGGATTGGGGGGAAGAGAAACATCAATGATGAGAGAGAATCATTGAGCAGCTTCTCTCTGTTATGTCACCAGAGAAAACCAGTCAGTGAACTTGGCTCACCTACTTGTTGATTTATTCAGCCAAGTGGTAGATTCTGGCCATATTCCTATTCCTTTTGGTTGGTTATTTTGGTTGCGTTTTTAGACCAATCTTTGTTTGAGGGCATTTATTAAAAGTCGTGTGTGTGTGTTTAAAGAGGAGGAATTTCTGGACATAGTTATGTATTGCCAATTTGAAATGTCAGTAAAATAGTAAAAATATCACTACATCTTCTGAGAACTTTACTAAATGACACTTTTGGATTTTGCCAATTGAATTATCTAGATAATGTTATCTTGAGGAAAAATAAGACCTAGATATTATGAATTACAAGAAATTATAAGTTGTATTATTTTAGTATTTAGTGATTGTTTTACAATAGTACTTTGAAAATGTTGGTTCATTTGTTATACAGTATATGTGATAATTGTGTTAATTCAAAATTAGATTAGATAGAATTTCTCATGCCCCAGGGGAGAGTTGTATAATTATTTATGGGACACATTTTAGGAGGTAGAGGCTACTTATTAGACTTTCTGGAGGGTCTTTACCGAAATGCATATCTGTTCACTTTCCTCTCGATTGGATAGAACGGTTGGGATGAGTTTAAGACTAATGGTTTATATCATTTGGGATTTTTCTCTTCAGAGCTGTTTATTGCTTCAGGGCTGCTCAGTGGAGAGTTGAGTAGATAGAACACAGATGGAGTGCTGCTGATGTTATTGAGAAAAGCAAGCCATCTCTCTACCCTTTTTGAAATTGTTGCTCAAACCCATATTGCCTGGCTTACCCAGACCAGTCTATATGCATTGAAATATTACAGTTAGATATTTTTGTTTGATTTCTTTGGGGGTATAAAATTATGTTGCCTTTATTTTTGTTTTCAATTTATTGAACTAGTTTCAACTCTCCATGTATACAGTCTGTGGGCCCTGGAAGAATTATAATCATACTTTAGTCTGTTTTTAAGTAGCTACAGGACAAAGTTGCCTGAATCATTCACTTCAAACTAAAGCAGAAAATAATTACTCTTAATAACAGTTACAACACTTTATTGTGAAATATGCATTTCAGCATTTCATTTTTTAATATTGGGGTTCTCTCCTTTGTACAGTAGCAAAGCAGCAGATTTTTATTTTCGGTATGGAGAGAACTATATTTTTCTCTACAGGTGCAGTGTATACTCCACTTAATTCCTCCATACATTCTAGAATCAGTAAATGAATGGGTTATATTTATGTCACAAAAAGGGGGTCTTTGTTTTTTAAAGGGTTAAATGACAGGAGAGCTGTATTTAAAAATTATGAAACTATATAAATTATGTGAACATTATTTAATATACAGAGATAAATTTGCATGTGACTTTTTAGAAAAATGTTTTTCATAATGTAGAGCTTTGTTGTAAATACTATTTTTGTATAGAGCCATGGAATCCATTTACAAAATGGGAGGGAGTTGCCTTTATTCTTCCTTCCCACTTTGGGCAGCTCTGATACCTATTTGCTTAAGTGGAGGAGTTGTTTCTCCCTGCAGGGAACCAACTCTAAAGCAATGGAATTAACTTTTATCTATAAAGGATAGAGGTCCATCACTAAGTTGTAGTAAAGTACTACTTTTGTTTATTATCTAAATATTCTTTCATTTTAAGAAGAACATTGTGATTTATAGCTGATTGCAAGGGTCAGAGGGAAGAGAAAATAATGACTAATTGGAATTGTTTAGTAGAGTTGTGATATGTATTTTATTTTACTTGGCAGGTTTTTTCCCTCTGAAAATTGAATGTTGCTCACATTGGCTTTTACAAAAAAAAATAATGGTATTTATGATTGGAATTGTGAAGGTGGTGCACTTAAAGGAAGGAGGGGTTTTTTTTGTTGTTGTTAAATTAGAGTGATAGATAAATTATGAATGCCTTAAAGCTATATGAAATACTTCCTCTGTCCAAAGTAATACATGTTTTTATTTATAAACTTGCATGATATTGGTTGGATTTGTGGAAGACTAACAAACGGAAATATGGGCCCAGCCACGGTGGGTCAGTGGTTGAGTGTCCATCTGTGAACCAGGAGGTCATAGGGTACTTGCCCAGGTTGCAGTCTCAATCCCCAGTAGGGGGCATGCAGGAGGCAGCCAATCAATGATTCAACATTATTGATGTTTCTATCACTCTCTCCATCTCCCTTCCCCTGGGGGGGGGGGATACACTCACATACACACACACACACACACGCGCGCGCGCACGCACGCACACGCACACAAGTAGCCCATCTCACGATATCGCATGCAGTAAGCCACACAGGAGCCAGGAGGGATCCGCGCCAGTTCCGCGGGAGGTGGGAGGGACCCACGCTGCTTCCGTGGGAGACAGGCCCGCCGTCTCCTCTCCGGGCCTGCGCTCGGCCATGGAAGCTGCAGGCCGGCCCTCCTGTCCCCCAGAGGCCATCTGTGGCCGGGTGTTGCTGTAGTGACAAAGCAAGCGTCCCGCCCCGGCTGCTCCGTGCCCGCTGCCCAGAGGCCCTCCATTGCTGTAGCAACGAAGCAAACATTCCGCCAGGCCGCTCACGCTGCCTGCTCTCAGTGGCAGCCCCCCCAGGACTGGGGGACTCTGGCAAGGTTGAGGGGACTGGGTGCCGCCATCTGGTGGCTATGGGCACCGCCATCTTTGTGACAGAGTGACAGTTAATTTGCATATTACCCTTTTATTAGGTAGATATCCTACCTAATAAAGGGTAATATGCAAATTGACCGCACCTTCGCTACGCCCAAGCCACGCCCACCAGCCAATCAGGGAGAGCATGCAAATAAACCCAACCAAGATGGCTACAGCCACAGAGAGCAAGGTTTCCCAGGCAACAGAGGAAGCCAAGCTTTCCACATGCCCTTGCCAGGCCTAAGCCTCCACTCAAGCTACAAAGTTTCAATTATAGAAGTTAAACAAATTCAAACAGAAATGACGGCAGCCACGGAGCTGGAGAGACCAGGCCAGGGTTGCCAGCGGCAATGGAGGAAGCAAAGCTTTCCGCACACCCTGGCCGGGCCCAGGCCTCCGCTTAAGGCTACAAAGTTTCAATTATAGAAGGTGAATTAACCCAAACAGAAATGGCTGCCGGCCATGGAGCATGCAGGAGGCTTGGCTCCGCTCCAGGCTACAAAGTTTCAATTGTAGAAGGTAAATAAATTCCAGATACCAGGGCCTCTGCTTGGGTCGCCAAGGGGCATGGCCGGCCTGCAAACCACCACAGGCCCCTTGCTCAGGCCGCCCCACTCCCCAAGGGAACCCCCCACCCTGATCTGGGACACCCTTCAGGGCAAACCAGCTGGCCCCCACTCCTGCACCAGGCCTCCATCCTATCTAATAAAAGAGTAATATGCAGATTGACCATCACTCCAACACACAATATGGCTTCCCCCATGTGGTCAAAGATCCTGCCCCCATGTGGACACAAGATGGCCATCGCAAGATGGCCAGCAGGGGAGGGCATTTGGGAGGCACCTGGCCTGCAAGGGAGGGTAGTTGGAGGCGATCAACCCTGTAGGGGTGGGCAGTTAGGGGTGACCGGGCCGGCAGAGGAGGGAAGTTGGGGGCAAACAGGCTGGCAGGGGAGCAGTTAGACATCAATCAGGCTGGCAGGGGAGTGGTTAGGGGGTGATCAGGCTGGCAGGCAGAAGCGGTTAGGGGCAATCAGGAAGGCAGGCAGGCGAGCAGTTGGGAGCCAGCAGTCCTGGATTGTGAGAGGGATGTCCGACTGCCGTTTAGGACCAATCCTACTGGAATCGGGCCTAAACAGGCAGTTGGACATCCCTCGAGGGGTCCCAGATTGGAGATGGTGCAGGCTGGGCTGAGGGACAACAACCCCCCCCCCCCCGTGCACGAATTTTGTGCACCGGGCCTCTAGTACACACACACACACACACACACACACACACACACACACATTTATACTAAAGAAATATGGATTTAAACATTGCAGTTTGTCTGCCTGTTCATCCAGATCTGTAGAGTTGAACATGTGTGCACATCTGTGTCAGGCCCCATCCCTGTTTCTCCACAGGCCAGGGAAAAATAATGGAGAATAGCAGCTGCAGCCATTCCTAGGTTCAGGTCTATCTTAGGGCACATGTATGGGTCATATGACTTTTTATTTTCTACATTCCCAGATGATAAACATCGTAAAATCTAGGGATAGGAACAATTTGGTAAGATTGGATGGCAAATCAAGTCCTTAAATAACTTTAAAAACTTCTAAAACTTGTTCAAGAAGCTTATCAGTGTTTCGGTACTGCTTTTCACAGTAAACAAAGAAGGATAATGAACTGATGTTATGTCTTCCTGTAATGTAACTCATGTGGAGTGTGTGGGACAGCCTGGAGCTATGACAGGGGTGGATAAGGTGACTCCTTATTGTGTCAGCCATTTGTAACAAAAAGTTTATATAAACGAGTTGGACTTTTCTTCTTATTAGATTTAGTTTGTAAGAGGAAGTGGGACATTTTAGACATATTTCTAAACTGAGTTGCTGATGAGGCCACAGATAGTTTTTCAAGGGTTTGGGGAAACCAGGCAGTGTCTCATCTGCTGTTAATTAATGAAATGAAACTGGGGTCACTAGAGTACAACGATGAATGAAAGGTCAGTGAATGGAAAAAGCTGTCAATGAAGGAGGATGTCAGCAGAGTGGAACCTTGTCCTAGATAAAGATCAGGGAAAATGTGCCCTTTGGCTGAGGTCGAGTTTTCTGCAAGTGACTTGGAGCTGTGGTTTGGGACATTTCAAGACGGACTGAACACTAAGTGAATGCTCTGTTAAATATTTTAAGGCTGTTGCAATTTGTGCTGGAGATTAGTTGAAAAGATTTGTAAAAAAGAGGATTCCTTTTGTTTTATAGTGTGTTTAACAATGTGTTATTGCTGTTTTGTTTGCCTTTAGGGTTTTGTTTGGGGTCCGACTACGGGTTTCTTTCTCTCATTTATTTCTGTTCTCTTAGAATTTTCTAAAGCCACACTCCCTTTTGAGGTCCACTGAAGTTAAAGTGATTAGGGTCACTGTACTCACCAATGGTGGAGCTGGGCCTGGACTCTCAGTTCATGAATGTTTCAGAAGTGTGTCCCCTCTGAAAGTTGTCCTTAGGGTGGCCCAAAGCCATCGAGATGTAGCTACAGCTTCACACCATGCTCTCAAACCAACCAGAGACTCAGTGTATGTTTCCGCTCTCTCTTGTGAAGTGCACTTAAGGCGTCTCTGGTGTTTCTGGTCATGTCAGACCTCCTTCTCCTAACCTCTGTCATTGGAGCTTTTGAACCACACAGCTTTGGGGAAACAAGCTCTTCCATCTGTTTGAGAGAGGCCCAGGCCATTTTTAGCCTGGTATTGAGACCTGGCAGGGCACGGCGTGTGCGGGGAGGACTCTGTGGATGTCAGCAAGACTGTCCCACACCCAAGAGAGGGCTGATCCATAGTATTTAGAGAATGATATAGCATAGTGATCAAGGGTACAGTCTTGAGCCAGACTGCTGGGGCTCGTGTCCTAGCTCTGCCAGCTAGTATCTGCTGTCTTTCTGAACCTTTTTAAAAATCTGTGAAAGGGGCATAATAATAGCACCTACCTCATAGGGTAGTTGTAAAGATTGAATAAATGCTTGTAAAGTGCTTAAAGCAATGCTTGTCACATAGTAAATGTCCGGTAATTCTCTGGTTACTTACATTAGTTATAAGTATGATTACTGACACATTTAAAATGGAATTCAAGCCAAGTTTCCTTGGATTGTCTGTTTTCTCTTTTCTCTGAGACCATTTATTAGAATATTATCTTGTTGGATTTAAATGAGAGATCATCCCATGAACTGTTTGGATCCAGAATAGAAAAAAAAAAAAGAAAGAAAACTGTTCTTTAGAGAAACACTAGAACCACAGAAGTTAATAGAAGTTAAAATTTAAACTCCTACAGTTAAGTTATAATCAAAACTAGAGGCCTGGTGCATGAATTCGTGCATGGGTGGGGTCACTCGGCTTGGCCGGCGATCGGGCTGATCAGGACCATCTCGCTGGGGGGAGGGACCATGGGAGGTTGGCTGGCCGGCCCCGATGGGGGCTGATGGGGGCCGGCTGGCGGGGGGGAGAGGCTGCGGGAGGTTGGCTGTGAGAGCACACTGACCACTAGGGGGCAGCTCCTGCATTGAGTGTCTGCCCCCTGGTGGTCATTGTGCGTGATAGCGACTGGTTGACCAGTTGTTCAGTCGCTTAGGCTTTTATATATATAGATAGTGCGTGTCAGTTATTTTGCTGGGTAGGTGTAAGCTAGGTAAAGAATGATGAGACTCTAATATTTGTTATAAGAACTACTTTGGGGTGGAGAACCTCATGTATTATGCAATTACGTTGAAGAGGAACAAAATTATAAATCCTAAACAGTGACACTCATATACATGCCAACATTGGCTGGCCCCTATTTTTGAGATTGTATGCAGGTTTTACTTGCAGGTGTAGGAATTCTAATTGACTTTATTTCATAGTTGCAGTGGCCCCAGTATAGTGTTTCCTTAAGTGTGAGTTCCATTAATATTCTATATATTTTAGGAGGGGAAATGAGTGGGGGAATTCCATGATCAAAAAAGTTTGGGAAACTATTTGAGTTCAATGAAATTAAACTAGTTTCTTTGGAGTTACTTTTTGGAGCCTTTGATATGCTAATGTGTGCTGTGACACTCCCAGGGACATGTGATATGCTGTATTTCTCTTACTTTTTGGACCAATATCTCGTCTGTCAACTTCCTGCAGGGCACCAGTGCTCTGGAGCACACTTTGGGAAATGTAACCTTAGAAGCACTGCTTTCTTTTTTCACCTTTCGTCTCTGGTGAATCCTAACAAGATGAAGCTAAACAATAAGCTGTAGACAAAGGTTGGAGGAAGGCCTCCTGGATACGAGGCTAGATCCTAAATGAATGATCACTATCCATACTAATAATAGAGGAATATGCAAATTGACCGGGACGCCATCACGTAACGACCAATCAGGACGGGTGTGGGGCCGCGGCAGAGAGCTCTCAGCATGCCTGCGCCGGGGGTCCAAAGGGCATGGAGAGGAAGGGAAAGCAGATAGGCAGTTAGGGGGATCAGGTTGGCAGTGGGGAGCAGTTAGGCAGTTAGGGCAATCAGGCCAGGAGGGGAGAGCAGTTAGGTGGATCAGGCCAGGAGGGGAGAGCAGTTAGGTGGATCAGGCCAGGAGGGGAGTGCAGCTAGGCAGTTAGGGGGATCAGACCAGGAGGGAAAAGCAGTTAGGGGGATCAGGCCAGGAGGGGAGAGCAGTTAGGGCCATCAGGCTGGCAGGGGAGCAGTTAGGGGCATCAGGCAGGCAGGCAGGTGAGCGGTTAGGAGCCAGTGGTTCCAGATTGCGAGAGGGATCCCGGATTGGAGAAGGTGCAGGCCAGGCCAAGGGACATCCCCCCTCTCCCGGTGCATGAATTTCATGCACCGGGCCTCTAGTATAGAAACAACCATTACTGATACCTGTGGAGTGCTTACTATGTGCCAAGCACAAAGCTACTTAGATGTATTAACTAAGTTAATGCTCTCAACAACTCTATAAGGTAGGTAACATCATTATCCCTACTTACAGATGAGGAGACTAATAGCCAGGGGGCTTAAATAACTTGCCCAAATCAGGCAACTAGAAAGGGGTGAAGCTAGAATGTGAACTTGGGTACAAGAGCCTGTGTTCTTACTTTTTCTGCTGCACGATCGTGGGCTTGTATGTGTGGTTTGTATGCTGTGTGCGGTGGTGGTGGTATTCCTGGATGAGAGAAGAGCATGAATGTGTGAAATAATGACTTTCATGTAGCTGGAGGTCATGGTGCAAATGGTAAGAAATGAAACTGTACAGGTACAGACCCCGAGGGCCTCATCTGTCACACAAAGGAATTTGGGATTTCTGTAGTGGAGCCACTTATTCTTTCCATCAGGTTACCTTAACAACTTTGGTAAGCAAACTGCTATGAGTAAAATAGTCCAGACAGTCGGGAGGGAGGCTAGGAATGCACACCCACTCTTACATTTTGCAGGGGGGCTAGTTGTCACTGATTTCCGCCATCCTAGCTGGCTGCCTTGTGGAACATATACCCAGCGCAGACAATAGACACAATTATGCTTGAGTTGCACATACTCCAGGGGATAATGAGGGATGGCACTCTCTCCCTCTCCCTGTACTTCTGCAGTTTTTGAGGGCATATTTTGTATGCCTTTTGGAAGTGGACTAAATGCTAATAGAATGTGACTCAAGAAAATGGATTTATGCATCTCATAAATATTTAATGGGATTTTAAGGTCTTAAGGCTTGATCAAAGAGGTAAAAGTGGGGCTTCCCTGTCTCCTAATAAGACTTAACATGGTATTTGTTTTCTAATGAAAAAGTGTTAAAATATACAAGTCTTTTCTATGATCCAAATATCTTTAGTTCCTGAGTTTGAACTTAATAGTGACAGTTTGGATAGCAAGAAACTTATCTGAAAATTTATCAGAATCTACGTGGTTCCTGGATTCGGATTTGGATAGTAAAGAATACATGAAGACCTTGTACATTCTTTCTTTCCCCAGAGGAGGCGAGAGCGCCTCCTATGGCTACATTTCTCTTCGTTAAGAAGTGGCAAGATTGTGACTTCACGAAGGTCATGGAGCAGATCATTATAAGAACAGGACTAGGGAAAAAAGGAATTCATCTGAGTTCGGGAATCTTGTCACGAGACCCCCCTGTACCCTAACCAGTTAGGGTCTGTCAGCACTTCGTTATAGTGCTCAGCGAAATGAACAGGAGCCCTCAGGAATCAGTGGTAACCATGGGAACCTTGACTAAGCACTCAGGGAATCCCAAGGGCTTGACATAGACTGTATTTGTAAGGGTAGAGCTGAGTATGTTTCTGATACCTTTGCAATAAAAAAACTGTACAGTAGAAAGATTTAAACTTAATTCCAGAAAGAATTTTTAACTTGATTAGTTAAATTTTGAAGAAATGTCATATGGCCCCAGTTCACATTTTTTATATCCCCTTTTTGTTTCTGTGAATAATGGCCTTGCCTTGGTTACTTGCTACTTTCCTTAAATACTCTTTACATTGCACAAAAAGCATTTGCACGGGGATGGGGAGTGGGGAGCAAATGTTGCCGGATATGTGCAAGTGGAGAGCGTGAGGAAGAGAAGAGGCATCCTAAGTGCCTTCGAGGCTTGCGCATGCCTGCTGTGGCCCCACAAGCTGAGACGTGGTGCTGGATGGTGTGTCAGACCTAGCAGTCAGCGTGCAGACTGGGATAGGTGTGAGTGTTTCCATTTGCATCGATGGGATTTAATTTTTCTTTCTTTTTTAAAAATTTACTTGTTTATAAATTACATACATTGACTATTTTACTTACATATTATGAAAGTTACAAAACAAAAGATTTGAAGTCAGAAATGACAAGATAAAAATAGACACATTTTTCCTAATATTTTCTCCTTTTTTATTTTTTAATTACAGTTTACATTCAGTATTACTTTGTATTAGTTTCAGTTGTACAGCATTTGATTTTGTGCATGGCATAATTTTATACTGTTTATCCTTAGGTGGGTTTGCTGAGTTCTCCCGTTGTTTCCCTGGCCTCTGTGAAGGAAAATCCACTCTAGTTCCTACCTGCATTTCTCAGCCCTGCTTACCGGTTGCCAACATTGGGCCAACCAGAATTCTTCCCAATCTTTATCTTGGCTGCCAGCGAGATGTCCTCAACAAGGTGGGTGCTTTGAAAATGTCCTTCCTTGCAGAGTTTATTGTTAGCAGCTGGAGAAACAGCGATGGCCCATTCGCTGCGGTGTCAGACACACCTGGCTTCCAGGAAGGAAGTACACCCTTCTCAGGGTGACGCCTGGCGAGCGCTCACGTCATCTTTTGGAGTGCTGTTTTGTTCGATGTTCACGATTGCCATAGGAAACCCAAACTGTTGTCTTATTTGTTTCTTCCTCATAGGTCAAAGAGACCTGGAGCAGGACAGGATTTTTCAGAAGTTTAGCCTTATTTTCTTAATGTATTCATTTTTCTTTTTTAACAATTGGACACATTCAGGAAGGCTAGTACTTCCTAAAGTCACATTCAGAAATGTGTGTACTTACTGCAGCACACTAGAAAGGGACTCGGGGTGGGCTTGGGTGAGGGAAGGACATCATGGTGATCCCTGGCTGGAAGGGCAGGGATGTGGTAAAGCGATGGCAAGGACAGGGAGAAGGGGGCACTGCGGGCCGCACTGTCTGATGCTCATTGGAGCAGTTTGGTTGAGAAAGCAGAGGGAACCGCATGGTTTCTTGCTGGAAAGGACGTGGGCTGTACTGAACAAGGAGTGCCCAACCGAGGAACCACGTTGTTGAGGCTGTTGTATATAATGCTACAAGCATAACAGTAGTAGAAAATGGGTCTGCTCCACAGCTTACATCCTCTGAACCAGCAGTGGAAGAACACCGTGCTCTAAGGGCCCAGAAAAGTGGTTTTTCTCTAAAACCTCTCATTTACATCACCTCTGGGTGAAAAAGCAAAGATATTCATTCAGCTGTTGGCGATTTTCAAGTGCTGCTTTGCTATATGAAGGCAGAACCTTAACGTTTCCTCCTTGAGGAACCGAAAAAATCGGGCCGCCTGTAAAAGCAGCGTCCACATTGGCTTGCATTAGCAAGGGGAAAGCCAGGCTTTCCAGGAGGAAAAGTACCGTCATTGGGCAGCCAGGAGGCGTTCCGTTTTTGTTTTTTCCTTTTCTTATTCTCAAAACTCCTGCCTCTTTAAAATTTTACCTCGACACTGTTGTTACTCTGTCAGCTCTGACTGTGAGATCTGCCTGTTTGAAATTTGATAGTTGATGCTTGTACTGAGCCTTTCTGGTGAGGTCACAGTGCCTTTGAGCATGTGATGCTTATTAATTCTCTTTTAGAGATAAGCAAACTATGTCACAGAAAGCAAAATTAATTTCCTAAAGTCACATGCCTCCCTAGGGCAAAATAGGAGATGCTTTATTTAAAATCTCAGATCAGAAAATAAATGAATATAAAATTTCTAGTTAGGGACCCTGTCCACAATTACCCCGGTGAAATGCAACCAATCAACCAGCAGGTAATTTCACAAATCATTGTGTTACAGATCATTTTCGTTATCTTTGACCCTAGATTAAATGTCACATTGTTTTTCTACATCCCTTTTCTGGGTTTAACAAATGAGTTAGTTAACAACTACGTGAGTGCCCCCAACGTGAGAACAGTTAAACTGTAGTAGAGGACAGGGCAACAGTTTCCTCATTTTCACTGGCTTCTACATGTGTACTAAAGTAGATCCATTGAGAGGAAGTGGTCATAGGAAGTTCCTGGGTGAAACAGTTGGGGCAGGGAGCATGGAATACCGTCAGAAAGCTGCTTTATTAAAACACGTGACTAGGGAGTGGTGAGAAGGAAGAATGCACTGGTAGGCTGGCCCGCTTTGAAAGTGGTGCATAGAGGTTTGTATCTAACTTCCCGGTTCATTGTTGAGAAGAGTCTTGGTGCCGAAGGGGATTTCAGAGATCATGTAGTCATCCTCCTCCATTCGATAAATGAGGAAGTTGATATTCCACAAATGTCAAATGAATTCCCTATGATGAGTTTTAGAACCAGATTGGCCTCTGATCTTCCTTCTCAACTCTCTGATTTAAACTTTCCAGGAGAAATAATATGCTTCTTGAAGTTCTTCAAAGATAAAGATTTTATAATCTTTACTAATAGTACATTCCTTTTGATTTTAGAAACCAAAGTCTTTTAAAATCAGCACCCGTAAGGCCACTAATTTTATCAGTCTTTTTTTTTTTTTTTAAAGTGACATGGTTTTTAAAAAACCATGTCACAGAAATTTTGTTGGGAGGGTTATTTACCATTTAAAATGCTAGGCTCTTTATATAATTGTGCTTAATCCCCCTAATAGCATTAGGAGGTAGGTAGGCCTTGTACCCAAGATTTTGTGGCTAGGGAGTCATTGGCTTTAAAGCTGGTCAGTGGCAGAGATCAAATTCAAACCCAAGCTACTCTGGCTTTAAGTCCTGTGTTTATAGAACATCAGAAGTACCCATCTTCTGGAAAATGGAACTTTCCTTAATAGGCTGCTACGAAGGACTGACAAATCTTAACAGTTTATTGAATCACAACTGAGATTCTCTTTCTCTGCTTTTTCCATATATTTTATACCAGCATTGCCCAAGAGAAGTGTGATGCAAGACACATACATAACTTAAGAATTTCCAATAGCTTTATTAAAAAAGTAAAAGGAAGCAGGTGAAGTTAATTTTAAACATTTTATTTATCACAACATATTTAGAATATTATTTTAACGTGTAATCAATATAGGAGTTACTGAAATGCTTTATATATGTTGTACTAAGTCTATAAAATCAAGTGCGTATTTTATAGTTAGTTACTGCACATCTCAGTGTGGACGCGCCACATTTCAGGTCTCAGTAGCCACATGTGGTTTGTGGCTGCCCTACTGGCCTGTGCAGGCCAGTGCTCTCAGCGTGTATTAATTTTTACTTAAGTCTCAAAGACATGGCTCTTGTGTAGAAGGCCATAAGAAGTCATTGGTAGCAAAAAGAATACTTTTATTTTCCTTTTTCCCTCACAACTGTACTTTTGTTTCTTACAGTATGTTCTTTATCCTCTAGTCTTTGTACTAGAGTTGGACCAGGAATAGCTTATTGTATTGAAAGTAGTTTGCTGATGCCCACTCAGAACTGAGTGGGATTTGAGCAAGAATCTCTAGTTACTATGTAAAAGACAGAAGTTCTTGATCACGTCTCTCCCTTATCACTGAAAATTTCAAATAGAGACGTTTGCTTCTCACTTAACTACATAACGTGTGTGACGGAATTGCCTATTTCGAGTCGTTACTAAACCAGAGCTGGGCCTGTAGTGAGCCCTTCGGCCTCTTCACGGAGCAGCTCTTCTGTCCCCTCTCCTGTTCTGAGCAGTGTGCTGCCAGCGTTCTTTGTGCAGCTTCTGCTTTCGTCCTTCACCAAGCAAAACGGGGGTGCTATGCTACCTTACTGTTCTGCCCGCCACAAGGACTCCTGCTACTTTCTCTCTTGTTCTCTTACTAGTATAAGGGTTAGGCCAGTGATCAGCAAACTCATGAGTCAACAGAGCGGCAAACTGCGGCTCGCGAGCCGCATGTGGCTCACGAGCCGCAGTTTGCCGACCACTGGGTGAGGCAATACCCCAGACAGTATAGCCAGATGCTGCTTTCAGGTTTCCGTATGACATAGGAAGACAAAGGTCATTAAAATTTTCGGTAAATACACAGCATTTATTCAGTGTCTACTATGTGTAGAACACCATAGTGTGCAAATTCCTTAGATAAGACCTGTGTGGCAGACTCCGGAGTCCCACAGTCCTTTCAGCCCAGCCAGGGGGCGGCAGGCACATGGTGAGGCCAGACCCGCTCTCAGCCCCCAGGCTCAGGTAACCAGGGCCGGCCGAGGCTTGCGCTGCCAGCAGTGGCAGCAGCAGAGGTGTGATGGGGGCGTCGCCTTCCCCTGATCACTGGGTTGCCTCCCAACCCTGAGGGCTCCCGAACTGTGAGAGGGGGCAGGCCGGGCTGAGGGACCCCCCCACTCCAGTGCATGAATTTTCATGCACTGGGCCTCTATTATGCATATAAGAATGATCAGGGGAGCAAGCAGGTTAGTGAATAGTTATGTGAAACTTCAGCAAAACTTGAGCTGACTTTAGAGAAGCACTGACATCTCCACCTGATGCCCTCAGCAGGGGACCGCCTGGTTGGCTCCTGGCTGCCACACATCTACTTCCACCACTGCTCCTAAGCCTGTTTAGGACAGTGTGCTTATTATCATTATGTACAGTAACTAAAACATTACAGACACCAGTGAACCATGAATGAGGGAAGAGAATTGTTTTTCTGTGACCTAAGTTAAATGTTTTTGAAAGATTCAGGAAAGACAAATTGCTTTACATTTTTTTCTGTCTAATTAGTTTGGAGGAAGCAACTGAAAAATATTTAGGGGACAGTCATAATCTAGAAGGAGTCTTTTCTTACATTGTTTCACAAGTTCTTGCCCATTAAAGAAATGGAAACATAAGTGGTAGATGAATTTGGTTGTGATTTGCTTAAGAACTTTAGTCAGATAACCTATAAAAATAAAATCCATAGTCCTACATCAGAAGTTAGCAAATTAATGTATATTTATTTGTTTTTAGTTAAAATGTTTCAAGTACATATATATCATTTTATTGATTTTTCTCCTTTAACTGACTTTTCCCAAAGACATAATAACTACCAATCCAGATGAGAGGGTCCTTATTATCATATTTAAATTTTATATGGTGACATTTTATGAGTGTTGTTTGCTTTTTGTTTTTAAAATTAACCATGTTTAATTTATTAAGTCCCATCTTATTACAAAAAGAATTTCAGGTAAGAGCTGGATAATTGACTTAATAAAAAGATTTTCTATAAGTAAAATTTTTATAAGTCAAGTGAAATTAATCCATTTTTTTCTCATTTTGTGTTTAAATTATTTTTATTATCACTCAATTTTAACACATTAATGTCTTTCCCTTCCTCCTTTGCCAGTTATTGAAAATAAAGCTACTATTAAATGCACCTTTTATGGCACATTGCTTTGTACTTTGGAGATGTAAATGGTGTGGTAAACCTGGATTACTGATGTTTCCTAAATGAGGCCATAGCAGTGCATCTGCAGTTTGGTGCTGGCGGCCGTCAGTGTGAGGACAGTGAAGGTGCACATGGATAACCCGACCCCAACAGCAGGTCCCAGTGTCAACATGGCAGAAAGACCCCACTGTGTCGTCTACTGACTGCAACTGAGGCGACATTAGGGGGGAAAGGAGGCAAATAAGACTTGGATAAGTCTCCTCAAATAGCCGTCTATTCTTACCTGGGAGATACCGTAGTATGTGATCTCAGCTACGTGTACAGTTTAAAAGCTGTGGTAGTAACTCCATGATGATCTTCCCCGCGTCATGCGAGACCTTCCGAATTTGGGCTTGGGCACGGCTGGAGGTCGGCCACTGTCAGAAGCTCGCCTCGTTCCAAAAGCTGTGTCTTGACATTGTCATCTCGCAGTTGAGATAGGGTTGCATATATGATTGAGGTTTATTAAGTCTGCCTTTATGTAAAATAAAATATATTTATTGTGCCAAATATGGCAAATGAAGGGATTAGGGGATTGGCATGTTTCAGGAAAGCGAAGGAAGAAAATTACCAACTGTCAGGTCACTGGAAAAGATCTGTAGAGGAGGTAGCATTACAAGGAAAGGAAGAAGTGGCCAGTTGCTTGTAAGAGAATTACTTCAGGTTTAGAGCATTTCCCGAGAGGCAGCAGTGGCTGACAAAACAAAGCGGGTTGTATAGGCTTGCCTGGAGAAGGGTAGACGGGTGTCAGTTGAAGAAACACGTCTTTAAAGGAGCTATGTACCTGGTGCCGAGGGTAGAAAAACAAGCAAGGATCACTGTAAGATCCCACTACCTCACTACTTAATAGGAGAGAGGCATTATCTGCTAATTATAACATAGTATGCTGGGTGCTTTACTAATGGTGTGGACAGCCTCCTTTGGAAGGACATAGACTGCAGTGGTTAAGTGGGAAAGAGTTCATAGCAAGGTTAATTCTAACGAAGCGTCATCAGCACGAGAAGCCCGGCCTGCTAAGCACAGGAGCGGTGCGGGCAGCAGCACGGAAGGGTGGCTGCGCAGTGATGGTGGGATTTGGAGGTTGTGGGCCCTGGAGCGGGCAGTCCAGAGACACGGTGACATTAAGAGTGTGGATAAAGCACTTAGCCTGTGCTAATGATCAGGAAGATTACTCTAGTGTTTGTTCAGTTTATGGTTTGGAGAGGAAAACGCTGCAAACTTCAAGAGGTCCCTGGTGGCTTAATGTTATCACGATGAGGACTGACCCCTGAGCAGTGGTGACCGAAAATGGAGAGGATAAACGGGGGGGGGCGGGGGGGGGGGAGGAGAGCGGGTGATACCCAGAGGATCTGGCACCTATTTATTTGGATGAGGGGGTTGTGAGAAAGAAGGAAAGTCAAACAATCCTATTTTCTAGCTCAGGTGTCTGGGTGGATGTTATTACCACAAACCAATTTCAGAGAGGAAACAGGAATTTGGGGCAGAGAAGGGAGAAAGATAATGTGTTGAGCTTGTGACATTTTGAGTTTGAAGGGCCTGAGGAATATCAAATAGAGATATCCAGTAGAGAGTTGGAAATATGGATTAGAAATTGAAGAGAAATTTAAGAATCATCAGGATGTAGAGTTGATAATTAAGTCTTTGGAAATAGATTCAGCCTAAATGAATATTTAGAGTGAGAAGACCGCCTAGAACTGTCCTAGATCTAGAACAACCAGCATGTTCAGTTTGGGAAGAAAATACTCTTCTTGTATGTATATGCATTCTAAAGTCATAGTAAACTTGTGGTTTTATATTCTTTGTTCTACTTGTCTCTCTAGTAACAAAGTAATTGAAAGTTGACTGTGTTAATGATGTATGACTTTGAAGCATACTATTTTAAACAGCCATTTTTGCCCTTAAAAAAATTCGGGTTTTATCTTAAGTCTTTTTTATAAATGTCACGGGTTTTTGGATTTTACCTATTGAATGAACTCTGACCAGTTTCTAGGAAACTAGTATTGAATGAACTTTGATTATTTCAAGGAAAGTAGTAATTTTTATCCTTGGTTAAACTTTACTCTTTCAAAAGGATTGTGTTAGTATGTTATTAGTCATTTTAATTGCTCTTTCCCTCCATAGGAGCTGATGCAACAGAATGGGATTAGTTATGTGTTAAACGCCAGCAATACCTGCCCAAAGCCTGACTTCATCCCGGACTCTCACTTCCTGCGTGTGCCTGTGAATGATAGCTTTTGTGAGAAAATTTTGCCCTGGTTGGACAGATCTGTAGATTTCATTGGTAAGTAGCTCAAGTAATATTACAGTCTTTTGGATTATAGTTTCATGTATAGGTGTACCCCCTCCGCCTACCCCCTTTTTTCCTTTAGAGAAAAGAAGCCTATTTCAGAGATTTCAAAGGTCTGAAAACAACACATGATTCAGTGGCCAAGGCGACGTGTATGCCATCTCTCCCCAAGGGACTGGCCTTCTGACATTCTAGCTAACAACACTACCACGGTTTAGCCTGATAGGACTGTGATTGTGTATGCAAGAGTTTTAAAATCAGTTAAACTTTCGGGGCTACATTTCTTACCACTTTTTCCAAAACTATAAAATACTGTTGGAAACTGGTGACTTTCCTTAAACTGTTTTTGCCTTGCTGCTGTATTTTTCCCGGAGAAAAGTAAAATCCTGTGAAAACAAATCCATTATATTTAAAGTCTTTATATCACAAGATTTCTATGCCTCAATCCGTGTGCCAATAATTTCAAGTAGTTTTGGATCTAATAAAATTCCAACACACACACACACACACACACACACACACACACACACACACACACTGCTGCTCATTTCTTTGGTGTTAACAGTGACAGGATCTCATCTGTCCCACATGGTTAGTCCTGGAGCCACCTTTCCCCCCAACCCGACTTCTAGCTTGAGGTGCTGTTGTGTCATTTTGTGCTGCAGGATCAAGTCTGCTGGTGATGTGTCTGCAGTGTGGTCCTCAAGGAGCGGTGAACAGAGGAGAAGCACTGCTAACTCTTGAACAGCACGACAGGGCTGACTCTTGATGTTCTAGATGAGGAATTTTTGTTGTCCCCCCACCCCACCCCCCACTCAAGGCCCATAAATTTGAGTACTCTAATCCACAATTAAATACTCGGAATTGGTTATTGTAATTTTTAAAAAAGAACTTTTAAAAAGTGAAATTATGTAAATTAAGCCTCTCACTCTATATGCTTTCTCTGTGGGAGAAAATTTTAAGAACTTTGGGTAATTCTGAAAGAGTCCTCTTTTTTTCAAGATTCTAGATTGCCAAGAGTTTTTCATCTTTAGTTAGGATAAATCTGTGAAACATCTTAAGATAAATGGCTTAGCTATTTCACCTTAAAATAATCACAAAACTCCCAAATTAATCCCTCCCATTGTACTTCTAGGAAATATTCAGCATATCATATAATTTTTGCCTTTTTAAAAGATAACAATTATGGTTAACGTGCTCATTGCCTATCACACTGGTCCAGAGACGTTTAGCTCTAATTTCAGCTAAAAATAAAATTTCAGAACCTATGTGAGAGAGCCTTATTCTGTTAAAGCGTGACAATGTCTAAGCTTTAGGAGGGTTAATGGAAAAGAGAATATGAAGAACTTTGTCCTCAACTTACTTTCTTTCATGGGAGATATTGGTGTCATCCTGCCACTTTTAATTCATATAAAAGGAACGTCAGTATGTTCCAAGTTGGTTAAATACACACACACATAATGTGATTTATTTGTAGCACCCAGTCATTCAGGGCAAACTCTCCAGCCCCGTTCTGGAATTAGCTGTTTTTAAAATTATTATGAGTTTTTTCCCCCTTAGATCTGTACTCTGTAATCTCAGTAATTACTACCTTCATGTTAACCTTTGGAACTTGATGTCCTCACAGGTTCCCCCTTACCCTTTACAGCTGTTATTTTCTCGCCCTTTTTAAACCTAGATTTTACCCCTGAAGTGCTGTGGTGGTAACCTACTTTTTAAATTCCCAGTTTTCACCATCATGCCTACTTGTCTCTCATTCAGGAAACCACAGAGGCTCCTTAATTGCCCACGAGTCCTTAGCCACATATCCCCAGACCGTCCAGCACCTGCTCCCCACCTCTGAAACCCCCTTATTTCCTGCACCGCTCACCAGCATCAGCCACGACAGACTGTCTTCTGAGCAGTCTGCCCCACAGAGCTTTCTTACATACATTTCCCTTCTCTCTGCCAGCTCTGTGCATGTTACTTCCTTTGCTTTAAGACTCACTTCTGCCAAAAAATATGTTCTAATGAACCCCACTCCAGTATAATCACTTTTTAATTAGATTTTTAAAGTACATCATCAAAAAAGTTATAATTGTAAAAACAGTGTAAGGGAAATGCAGAATATTTGTAATACAGAGAAAAGGAAACCTATAACCTCTTTACACATCTGTTATCATGATTGCTTTTTTCCAACCTTGTTCAATTTTTTTCTGAAGATTGCTTTTTTAAATATGTATCAGTCAGCCAGACAGACAGTATTTACCATGTGACCAGTGTTAAACCCTCTGGGGGTAATTTGAGAAGCAAGACTCTTCTAGGTTCTTATAATGTAGTTTTGACATAATTATTTAAAATAATTAGAGAATACTGACAACATAAAAAATTCCCTGACTGGGAATTGAATCAGCCACCTCTTGGTGTATGGGATGATGCTCCAACCACCTGAGCCACACTGGCCAGGACTCTTAAAAAGAATTTGAAGCCGCTTACAGTAAGAGTTTGAGATCAAAAGACACATATTCACACACATTAAAATGGGACAAAAGGGGGAACTAGGAAAGGTACAATAAAATCTGAATCACAGTTCCCTATTGAAATAAAGTGAAAACCTTAGCTTTGAGCTTCTTAGCAGCCAAGGCAAAGGGGAAACACTAAGAGCAGGATAGGCTAAATACTGTACAGCTGAGAAGGAAGAGAACTGTGTCGGTCCAGTAAGGCATGGGACTCTGTACCTGGTTTTGTATAATATCATGTTATACTAGAGGCCCAATGCACGAAATTCGTGCAAGAGTAGGCCTTCCTTCCCCTGGCTGCCAGCACCGACTTCCCTCTGGCACCTGGGACCCGGGCTTCCCTCACAGCCCCAGCTTCTTCTGGAAGGTCGTCGGTCTAATTAGCATATTATGCTTTTATTATTATAGATAGTATGTATTTGTTTCAGTGTTGTTTTGTGTTGGTTTATTATATTTGATTTCCCTATCTAAAGGGAAGCTGCTTGATTGTTCATATACTATTCAAAAGCCCTGTGGTGTTTTGTACATAATGAATAATTAATTATACAATAGAAATTTGTAATATAACAGAGGTAATAAGATTGAAATAGCCTTTTATTATTCAGCTGCCAGAGCAGATTCCTTGGATATCTGTTAATTACAAGAATTTTAATATAAGGTTTGGTAGTAGTATCAACTAAAACAAAAATGAAAAGGGAAGAACTTAGCTGCATGGCAGCAGCTCATGGTAACACACAGGTAATTGTTTAGAATTGAGGCAGTCACCATACTAGTTACAGTATTAGTTGCCTCCAGGCTGTGTGGAATAACCTCATCCACTCCCACAAGAAAGCTGTTAAATCTCCTCAACAGTGAGAGATGGCAGCACTGTTTGGTGAATTGACTTGGTTCTTGGTCCTCCATTTGTCCGCATTAGCTCCTCACCCTTCATTCAGGCTTTCCTCCCTACGTTCCTCCTGCGCCATGCAGACGCCAGAAGAAAAGGCACCCTTACATCCTTCCACCATGTTATGGGGAGTTAAGATGATGTAATCATACAATAACTCCTGGATATCAAGGAAGGGATAACAGTTCTCTTGGTCCTTATTAAAGTGACCTACCAAACCTAATTTATAGTATATTTTGATTTTCTTTCCTCTTAAATTCAGGAAATAAAGTTGAGTGACTTCATGACATATAGAAAAGACTCCTAACAAAAAATAGGGATACTATAGGTTCCACGAGTCAGCATTTCATTCATTCATTCATTCATTCATTCATTTATTTATTTTAATCCTCACCTGAGGAAATTTTTCCATTGATTTTTAGAGAGTGAAGGGGAGATGGAGAGACACAGAGAGAGAAACATCGATGTGAGAGAGACACATTGATTGGTTGCCTCCTGCACATGCTAAGCCTGCAACCAAGGTACATGCCCTGGACCAGAAATGAACCCCGGACCCTTCAGTCCATGGGCCTATGCTCTATCCACTGAGCCAAACCAGGTAGGACATGAGTCAGCATTTTAAAAGTAGCTTGATTTGGCTTCCTTTTATGTTGTGATGTGATACTGTTATGATTAAGTCTGTCTCTGCCTCCCTGCTATATAAATAGTAACATATGGTACATGGTTGAAATGAAGCTATTCTGAAAAATTTAGTATCTCATATATCAAACAATTATGTTATATACCTAAAAGTAATATAATGTTATATGCTTATTATATCTCAAAACTGGAAAAAATTTATTATCTCTTAACTGGAAAAACGGTTGAAATGACAGACAAGATAGGAAAACAATATATTAGCTAAATCTTAAGATTTTGGATGTTATTTTTTATGCTTTTCTGTATTTCTGAAAATTTCTACAGTAAACAAGTAGAATCATATAACCATCATGTAGTATTTATACTTTGGAAAGTTATTAAAATAAGAAAAATGTAAAAAATACATGGTGAAAAGTACTGAGTAAGTCAGTCAACCTGAGTTAGGGACAAATGGCTTATTTAACAACACGGTTGGACCTTCATTGTAATGGTGGGGAAATTATCTTCCCCTGTCTCCTTAAAAGACTATGGAAAGGACACATCTATGAATAGATGAGATGTACTTTGAGTTGTCAGATAAAAAGCACTAACCCTTCTTGGATTTGACTCCTACAGAGAAAGCAAAAGCCTCTAATGGCTGTGTCCTGGTGCACTGTTTGGCCGGCATCTCTCGCTCCGCCACCATTGCTATTGCTTACATCATGAAGAGGATGGACATGTCCTTAGATGAAGCTTACAGGTAAGGACAGACCATGTCTGTGTGACTGACTTTTCATATGCCCTGAAACATGGAGGGGTCTGAGGGTGGGTAACCATACTAAAGCCGATCATGATTATTTTAGTTACACTCTTTACTGGTGACTGGAATTTTAAATGATCTTTTCAAAGGTTGGAGAAGAACGCATTTTATAATTTAGCATGAATTCTACCCAAACATATGTCAAATGTATCCTCAGCTACTTTTTATGTTTATAACAAATCCAAACAGATCTCTGTCCTGTTATGTGAATTTTATTATATCTTTACCTAATTGGGAAAGTATCCTTTATTCTCATTTAAATATGAGGGGAAGCTCTAGGAGACTACTCATAGAATTTCTGCTCTGCTTCAACCTTTGTGTCTCCTTCATTGTGAGGAAAAAGCCTGATACCTGCAGTACTGTCAGACTAAGAATTGTCCAGCTCCATGCACTGAGTAACACCGCCACGTTCTAGAGCCGCCCAGGTTTTGCAGTGTGTGATTCTGACCTGGCTTCCCCTCCCCTTTTCTCAAAAGGAGGGTGGCAGTGACCCTAGCACACTGAGGACTGGGGTTTTCTTCAGTAAGTGGAGACTGAGTTCTCTACATGTCTTATTGGGAAAAAAGAGAGAACAGCTTCCATTTGAGGAAGGAGATGGAGGAACTGGGTCCTCCATTTGTCTGCAATAGCTCCTCACCCTTCATTCAGGCTTTCCTCCCTCAGTTCCTCCCGCGCCGTGCAGACGCCAGAAGAAAAGGCCCCCTTACATCATGTACAAAGTGTTATTATGACGTCTCTACATTTATACTTGTTACAGTTGAGTCAGTTATTTCTGGCTTTGTTAATTTGGTGTAGGTTACTTGATTTCCAATGAGTTTTTCTCTTTCCTTATTCAAATATAAAATTTCAGTGTAATTTCACTGCCGCGTGTTCTGAGGAATGTCCATGAGGGCCACTAAAGAGTTTATCTACTGTCTCTTAAGAGTATTTATTTCCACAATGAAACATAAGAGTTATTACTAGTTTTGATCCCTCGATGACTCTTCTTGAACATGGTGGTGACCTTAGACCTGGTTTTGAATCCCAGTGCCATTAATAGCTCTGTAATTTAGGCAAGTCACCTAAGGACTTTAGGTACCTATATGATGGGGATAATTATACCCACCCGACATAGGATGGTTTCGAGGACCGAATGAGATAGTGCTCGGTTAACTTGATTCAATGCATTAGCATAGTGCTCACTGTAGCTGTCGTGTCGAGAACAAAGAAAAGGAACTCAGAAACGTGTGCTTTGGTGCTCTGGCCATCTGATGCCTTGTCTTTTGGTCATTAATTTATAATGTGAACTGTCTTGAGGAAGTGACTTTGGGGATTTTGAGAAGACATGATATTGGGAAATGGAAGATGGAAAGTACAGTGGAAACTTGGTTCTCAAACTAAATTAGTTCCGGAAGGCAATTTGTTCAAAAATTGAATTAATCCATTCCAGACCTACAAACCCTTCTTGTTACAGTACATGTCTAATGCACGGTTAAATCTATAAATAAACACTTCTTTTCTTAAATTTATCCAAGTACCCCTACTGGCCTTAAACGAATCACTTTCAGCACTCGTTCCAGGGGTGTCTTTCAGGTCAGTATGCAGCATGTTGGCTTTTTCACAGATCATTGCCTCTCCCTCCCCACCAGCTAACTGCTTTTTGTTTATCCAAATAAAAATTTTTCTATCTCTTCAATTGCCTGTGATTGTTGTTTTGTGACCACTTGCATACCTTTAGCAACATCAGCCTTCTTGATGGCCTCTTTATGTTTTAAAATTGTGCTAATCAATGATTTGCCAGCAACGAAAGCAAACAACAAAAACAAAGCAAGAAAATATTCACAGCACAATTTGCTTAGATGTTATCCAAGGTTTAGCATCTTTGGGCATTGTCTCCTTTGTGACCTGAGATGCTTTTTGCTATGCGGGGGTATCAACATGAAAGGGTTGCCAGTTTGAGAACTGAACTGAAGTTTTGTCAGACAACCGAGACATTTTCTCTGTGAACAACTTGGTCGAGAACCGAAATGTTCGAGATTGGAGACATTTGAGAACCGAGGTTTGACTGTAGCTGTTCCACTGCACTTCTTTCTGATGGTGGCACCAAGGGCGTGGGGTCCTAGTGGGGAGGAAAGAACCATCTCATCAATTGCAATTGGAAGCCTTGGGTCCTTGAAAATAAGGAGGCTAACACTAGTGCTTTGGGGGACCTGGAAACCCCCTTTCTAGCATGCTCCAGGGACATGTTGTAAAATAAAGTTCCCCCAATGCAGAGGCCCTTCTGTTCTCTACTTGGGTGTCTGCTGATTAAAACAGTCATCTTCCAAAGATATTTGGGAGGGTGAGAGTAATAATTCCCTACCTCATTTACTCACTATTCTTTAAGATAAAGTATAGTTATAAAATTCAAGGTGTTTTTTCTTCCCCTCTCTTCATAGATTTGTGAAAGAAAAAAGACCTACTATATCTCCAAACTTCAATTTTCTGGGCCAACTCCTGGACTATGAGGAGAAGATTAAGAACCAGACTGGAGCATCAGGGCCAAAGAGCAAACTCAAGCTGCTGCACTGGGAGAAGCCAGGTGAGCCTGTCCCTGTAGCCTCAGAGGCTGGACAAAGGAGCGAGGCGTCCCGCAGTCCACCCTGTGCCGGCTCTGCTACCTCAGAGGCAGCAGGACAAAAGCCTGTGCTTCCTGCCAGTGTGCCCAGTGTACAGCCATCACTGTTGGAGGACAGCCCCCTGGTACAGGCGCTCAATGGGCTCCACCTGTCCTCGGACAAGCTGGAAGACAGCAATAAGCTCAAGCGTTCCTTCTCTCTGGACATCAAGTCGGTTTCGTACTCAGCCAGTGTGGCAGCATCCTTGCATGGGTTCCCTGCATCAGAAGATGCTCTGGACTACTACAAACCTTCCGCCACTCTGGATGGGCCCAGCAAGCTCTGCCAGTTCTCTCCAGTTGAGGAAGTATCGGAGCAGACTCCAGAAGCCAGCCCAGATAAGGAGGAGGCCAACATCCCCAAGAAGCCACAGGCTGCCAGGCCTGCAGACAGCCAGAGCAAGCGACTGCATTCAGTAAGAACCAGCAACAGCGGTGCCCCCCAAAGGTCCTTCTTATCTCCACTGCATCGAAGTGGGAGCATGGAGGACAACTACCACACCAACTTCCTCTTTGGCCTTTCCACCAGCCAGCAGCACCTTGCAAAGTCTGCCTCTGGGCTGGGCCTCAAGGGCTGGCACTCCGATATCTTGGCTCCCCAGACCTCCACCCCCTCCTTGACCAATAGCTGGTATTTTGCCACGGAGTCCTCTCACTTCTACTCTGCCTCGGCCATCTACGGAGGCAGTGCCAGTTACTCTGCCTACAGCTGCAGCCAGCTGCCCACGTGCAGTGACCAGGTCTGCTCCGTGCGCAGGCGGCCGAAGCCGAGTGACAGAGCCGACTCCCGGCGGAGCTGGCACGAAGAGAGTCCCTTCGAAAAGCAGTTTAAGCGCAGAAGCTGCCAGATGGAATTCGGAGAGAGCATCATGTCGGAGAACAGGTCGCGGGAGGAACTGGGGAAAGTGGGCAGCCAGTCTAGCTTCTCAGGCAGCATGGAAATCATTGAGGTCTCCTGAGAAGAAAGACACTAGTGACTCTGTTGACAGTTTTTTTTTTCTCGTTCGCAAAAATATTCCCTGTAAATCTGAAATATATATATGTACATACATATATATTTTTGGAAAATGGAGCTATGGTGTAAAAGCAAAAGATGGGTCAACACAATTGTTCTCAACATCTGCATCTGAGAGACCAGCTAGTATTTCTCTCAACGAAAGTGGAAGGGCAGATAAAGCAGTTAGTTATATGCAGCGAATTGCACATCCTCTCGTTCTTACCGAGTCACGTTCTATTTGGTGTGGGAGGACAGAGTCCCCTTCCGTTTTCATGTTGTGCTACAGAGATGTCAAGTTCTAGTCCTTGTCCCGTCCTTCCGTAGTGCACCTTAGCGCTGAGACTGAGCCAGCTTGTGGGCCGGGTGGGTAGACCCTCCTAGGGACAGACCCTAATGGTAAGTCCAAGAGAAATGATCACATCCAAAGCTGATCCACAGATCCAAGCTCACCGCACAGCCGAGCGACTCGCGCATCATTCTCCGGTTCAGACCATTAGGGGCCTTGCCAAGATCTCCTTTAGAGCAAACCCAGTACCTCAGACAGAAAGCCGGGGCTCTCACCACTGCCGCGTCTGGGAGCCCGTCTTCTCGGCATTGTGAATAGGTAGGTAGCTAGTCACACTTTCCAGACCAATTCAAACTGCACAGACTTCCACTTGGGCCTGGATGGAGGTAGTTAATATTTTCTTCCCTTCTTCTCAGCTTTATGAAGAAAGAGAAGGGTACCCACCTAGGATTCAGTGCAACAGCCAGGAACCTGGCAGCATAATGATTTAAGCTAAGTTGGGAGGCTAACCAAGTCTACCTCCCTCTTTATAAATCTAAGAATCGTTCAGAATGGGGTTGGTAATCCTTGAAGGAAAGAGTAACTTGGTCTAAAGCCAGATGTGGATTTACTTGGGTTGGTAGCAGAGCAGCAGCACCTTCCGATTCTCAGCCAGAGTAGGTGTTTTCCACTCGTTCCATTTCACAAGTACATTCTGTGAACGTGTGGCCTTTTAAGGGGAACTGCCAAGAGGGAGACAAACTATAGACAGATTGAAGACGTTTGTACAGTTGCTGAGAAGCAGGAAACTTGCTTCTCAGTGGTATTTTCCCTCTCAGCCTGAGAAGGGTGGTATTTCTATAATTTCCTTAGACTTTCAGATTTACTAATCGGCCTGAGAGCGGCTTTAGTAAGCAAGGAATGTTCAGAATAAAACCGTATAGGGAGGTGAGGAGAAGGGGTTGAATTTTGTGAGCTGAGTGGAAAGCCACAGTCAAGCTATTCTCAGAAAATATCCCCAACATTTCTTTAGTAGAAGGGACCTATAGAAATGGGGTGGGACCAAGGTGGTTTCTCAGTCCTTGACCTACAATCACTCTGGAATCAATCCTGGCAGCTGAAAATAGGAGGTGCTTAGGACAAGTACACGAGTGATAGTATATCCCTGCTTTTAAACGTCCTGGCTTAGGTTTTTGTCAACTACAATATGGTCCTCCTTTGAAGCCTTAATTCACGTCAGCAGCTTTTTTTGGGAAGGGGGTGTGTGTTATCATTGTTCTTTACTGTAAGTGTAGCTAGTTGCTGACTCATATCTCAGGTGTTTCTGTGTTTGAGAAATGGACAGTCTTTTGACTAGGATGTGACTTAATGTTTCCTATGGTGACTGCTAAAACCAGCATAGAATGACAATTTAAAACTGACTTGATCGTAACAATTAACATGACTGTTTGTGCACAGATAATGTGCTATGATATGGGTTTAAAATGAAGGCAGGAAAGTAAATTGCATAGGGAGTGGGTGCATTACCATATTGAAAAAGTTCTGTTAAATCATCTTGAGTTAGTTTTTCTTATACTTTTACATTTTGGGTATAATCAGACATTCTCAAGGTTTTACACAGTAATTTTTGATGTGTTATGTATACACATACAAATGTGTAACAGCTCACTGCTTTCAGAGTTTGGTCACAACTGTTGGACATTTTTGAAAAAATGAAAGCAATAGTTCCAATGTTAAGTATGTTTCAGGAGGGCTGGGGCACTTGGTTTAGATATCTGGGCAGAAATTTGCTGTCTGTCATTTGAGATTTCTCTTGACCATGGTCCCCCTTCCTTCCTGTGACTGTGATGTAGTCATACACTACAACCTTTAGTCCTTGATCATTAATGTCAAATCATCAGTTCTTGGAATCAAGACTACCATGCTGAGGGGGCAGCCTGGGAGGCAGGTCCTGGAGCTACATGGGCGTCTGCAGAAGACGTGGTGGCTGGTTCTCCTCAGCATGTGATCCTAGGGAAGCCTGGAATCTACTAGGATGATACAGAACAGTGATTTTAAAGAGCAAAACTAGACTTTGTATGAGAAATGCTGGGAAATGGTTCAGGACATTTGTAAAGTGAGGTGGAAAGACTGTATAAATGTTTAATATGAATATAGTGTTCTTTTGGAGTAAGGCAAGCTGTTGAATGGTTAAATTGTGCATTTCTCATGTTGATGTGTCATGTGTGTTAATACGATGAAATAAAATCAAAACTGGTACCTGTTTATACATAAATATGAGAAAGGACCTCTCTTTGCAGCTATAAATTTGGTGGGAACAGCAATGTCAAAATTGTGAAAGGAGCAGTGGTAGAACCTATCCTGCTCTTATGTCAAAGAGGATTTAGCTCAACATAAAATGATGAGGTCATCAGACATATTAGGTGCTCTATCATTCACATGAAACACTGGATCATTAGCATTTTCAGCCAGCCTCCCTTCTTTCACGTTTATGCCAGATGCACACTACAGCATGGAAACCTAAGGCACGTGGTAAGTATTTGCTGACTGATCGCATCCAGAACAAGTCCAGGGTAGAGATTAAAAAGGCCAGATACACATCTGTGGTACACGCTAATGTGTATACATGGTGCTGTACTTCTTGTAGGAAAAACCGAGGAGGAATAGTTATTAAAGATCTGTTCTCCATTCTTGCCATGTACATCTATATCTATATCTATCTATATATCTATGTGTGTGTGTGTATATATATATATATATATATATATATATATATATATATATATTTAAATTTGATTTTAGAGAGAGGAAGGGAGAGAGAGAGAGATAGAAACACCAATGAGACTGAAACATCAACATCGATGGAGGGGTCAAGCCCGCAAGCTGGGCAGGTGCCCTGACTGAGTATTAAACCAGAGACCTCTTGGTGCATAGGTTGATGCTCAACCACTGAGCCACACCAGCCACATGCTACATACATCTTAATGTCCTCTGCCTGTAAATGACGCTGGATTTACCTTCAGTGCAAGCTGATGGAGTAATGATGAGACCAAGAATTACAGGTGATGTCACTTAAGTTGGTTGAGAAAGCTTTCTGTGTTAAAGTTCGATTTAAGAAAATGTAAAAGAAAGGATTGGATTGGGTCAGCGAAGACTAGAAGAGCTGTGCTGGCTAGGACCTTGCAGAAAAATGGAGGTGGGTGTGTGACAAGCATAAAGGGAGTATGGAATAAATCTGCCTCAAGATGGAAGGTGTTTCAGTGAGAGTCTCAGATGAGAAGGTATAGATGTTGGGAAGGCCAGAAGGTCAGCCAGTTACTAGTTTAAATGCAGACAGGTTTGGGGGGCTGAGTAGGCTGGTGCTGGAGGACAAGTTTGGGTCTGACAACTAAAATGTGACCAGGCCTTAACCTAAGGGGAAATCGGGTGTAGATGTGGAGTAGGGTGTGCATAGTGGGACTAGTTGACAACCTTTTTACCCTTAAAACCTTCACTGCCATGTTATTGTTGTCTGCTGTTGTTTTTCCGACACTAAGGAGGAATGTTTCAGGTCTAGTAAACAAAACTTGTCTGGGTGCTTTTCTCTATTACTCTTTTGCGTCTATAAATGGAAGAGGGAAGTAAGTTGTTTCCCGCATTCTGTGGGGCCCATTCATCCTGTACAGCGTAATTATGCTGGTTATCTCTTTAAAGCAGTGGTTCTCAACCTTCCTACTGCCACGACCCTTTAATACAGTTCCTCATGTGGTGGTGACCCCCAACCATAAAATTATTTTCGTTGCTACTTCATAACTGTCATTTTGCTACTGTTATGAACCGTAATGTAAATACCTGTGTTTTCTGATGGTCTTAGGCGACCCTGCTAGCGGTTCTCAACCTGCGGGTCGCGACATCAACTGGAAAATTACAGCACCTTCTTGGAAGATGTTTACAAGTCCATCATGTTGTTGCAGTTTCTGTGCACAGACATCAAGTTGGGTTTACGTAAAAACAGGTTTCGTTCCTCTGGTTCTAGCTGACACACCTGGGTCAGTTTTAAATGCTGTCCCACAGGAGATGCAGCCTGTAACCTTGCAGGAGCAGTGTCACTGGCAAAGGGCAGCTTAGGTTCGTGTCGCTGTGGTCCGGGTCCTCTCCGGTCAGGGGAATTGTGACCGTTTCAAAGACTGAATTAGAAGTACTTGGTCCACAAAAGCACTCAGCATAAGTCATGACTCACTACGGAGTAAAAGGTAGCAGTAGGAATATGCCTTACCGGGTGAAGAAAACTGAGTCATCAGTAAGTGCCATCATGGCTTACAGGGCACGATGCCCCCGAACAGATCCCTGAGAGCGATGGATGCAGACACACCTGCATCCCAGGGAGACACTGGTTATACTAGCAGCCAGCTGGATTTGGTGGCTTTTACATTTTGCTTTTTTTTCATTTGAAATGTGAACCATTTATCTGGTTACCCCCTCCCCTTCCATAGCCAAGACATTTGAATCCTTGTATGTGTGTGAGACGTTAAATGTTATAAATGAGTGAACGATGACATCTCCTTCGGGGCACTGTGTAATGAAAGTGTGGGGGAAAGAAAAGTAAAGTTACTTTTCTCATGATTAAAAAAACCTTACACCTAAGAAGTCCACAAGAAGAAAGTTTTTACTTCACAATCTTTAGTATCAACATTTTAAATAATTTCCTACTGAATACTGTCTATCTCGGCTTAGTGAGGTGTAAACAAATTGGGAAGAGGGTATTTTCTATCTAGAATACAGTGTGTCCTCACAGCCCTCAATTTCTGAAGATTCCAGTTTTGCTTTGGGAGTAAGGGAGATACCAAAGCTAAATAAATTCCACAAATCACAGAACCAGTGGCATATGTCAGTCCCCCAGGGCCGCTGGTTTATGTAACCTTGGAAACGGCATGGTTGTAATACCTATAATATACTAGTACCTTTTTCATATGTCAGAGGGAAAGCAAAGAAATACCTAGAGAATATTTTACAAAAAAAACAAAACAAAACAAAAAACAATACCCCCCCAACCTCATTTCCTGAGTGCACTACTATATCTCAGGGTAGGTATGAAGTCCTCAAAACTCATTTCATCAAATATTTATCCTGGCAGAGAATACAATTAGTTACTAAGAATGAGAAAACTGAGGGAAACAGACATGAAATCCACATGAAGGCTCTCGTGAAACCTACATTATCACTTGATCTTAACCCCACCACTCAATTGTTGTAAATTTTTATTCACATAACACCAGGAGTGAAGGCCACCTGCTTCAACTAGTCAAACAAGGGGACTGCATGTGAGGGGCCTGTTTGATGGTGATCATAAATACAGATGAATCAACTGATAAGCAGAACATTCTTACGAGGAGGGAGCCACTGGACACCTAATTTGTAATTAACAAAAAGAAGGAAAGAAGCTTTGTTCCCTTGGGAACTCAGAATGTAAAGTCACTACCCCAAGGCCCAAGGCCACTGCTCAGAGACGACAGGTCAAGACGGCCCTCCTCGTTGCTAAAGAGTCACGTGTCAGAGTTGCAGACTTGGACATCTCAGAGGTGGAGGGGCTTGGGAGCCCGCCCAGACCGGCTGATGTGGTAGGGAGGTGGAAACTGAGGCTCAGGGAGATTTCAGTGACTTACTGGAGATCAGGACACTTCCAGCCAGGCCTCTTCCACAACTCCGCTGCCTCCTCACTCCCGAAACCCCCAAAGGCCAGGTAGGTCGTCGCGTATTAACCAGCGGACATCAAGCATACCTGCTACTTGAAATAACAAATCCCCCGGATTCCCGGAATCCAGTGGAAAAAGTAAAATAGTGAGTCGAGAAAGGACAGGTCACACCCAATTATCAAAGAACCACTAGGAATGATGCAGAATAGGGAGGGCTGTTAAAGGAACTGACCTTAGGCAGTTAGTTCCAGCAGCTGGTACAAGTCTCAGTTCAGCTGTTTTTCCTTGGCCTGAAGTCACCGGGCAGGTGGCTGGGCAAGAAGCTGGATGTGCAGCGGGCAGAGCCAGGACAACTGAAGCCTGCAAGCAACACGGTGGACCCAACACCCATCTCACCCGCTGGCCTCTCCTCTGAGCCTGCGTCCTCCCGCTGCAGAGGGCCTGAAGAAGCCAGTGTCACACCGGCCCGGGGTTTGGCACAGCAGCAGGCCGAGTTCCGGGGAGCTGGGGAGCGGGAGAAGCTCTGGGCCCAGTGGCTGTCCACCAGACCCATGGAATGTGCATGTGATGCCACATGGACCCACCCATGGCAACGTCCAGCACTAAGCCTGGGCATGGTGTTACTTGCCTAACAAGTGACATGCACACTTCTGTGGCCAGACCTAGCCGGAAATAAACAGGGAAGGGAATTCTGGGAAGCACAGGATAAGTTAGCCAAGTGCACAATATTGTGAAACTACCACACACCATGAACATCTAATTAACTAGTATTCTTTGAAAATACATTGATTGTTCTCCTCTGCTGCTCTCCAATAAGTATCTACCCAGGACGGCAATCTAAGTCAACGCCATTGTTTTGTCTAATTCATTTTACTACGAAGTGAGGGGTGAGGGTGAGGGCACCTGGGCTCTTTTCCAGCCCTGGAGACAGCAAGCCCTTCCTTCCCTGGAAGCTACAGCATGTCCTGGTGTTTGGAGCTGGGTTCTGTCTTCAGTAGGAACTCAAAGAAGGACAGTGACGGTGATGGCTTTAAAATGCCACTTACTGTCAGTCCAGGTGAAGGGAATATGAGTATTCCTTGTATTATATTTTTCCACTTTTCTGCCAGTTTAGAGATTTAAAAAAGGAAGTTAGAAAAAAAAATAGTAATGAGAGTAGGTGGGGCCTAGTATAGCCATATTAAAATGTATTGTGAAACTATAATCCTACCTAATAATCCTACCTAATAAAAGAGTAATATGCAAATTGACCTCACCGTAGCTACGCCCAAGCCACACCTACCAGCCAATCAGGGCAAATATGCAAATTAACCCAACCAAGATGACGGTTAATTTGCATATCAAGACAGCGTAGGAAGAAGCCAAGCGCTGCAGAAGGGAGCGAAGCTGCGGAGAAGCAAGCAGGTGGGGCGGCGGAGAAGGAAAGGAAGCAGGCAGGGCCGGGGAGAGCGCAGCAGGAAGCCCTATTGCAGGAATCTTCCTGCAAGGGGCTACTAGTATTAATATAAAAAACAAACAGCATGGAAGAGTACGCAGAGAAAGACCAATAGGCCAGGTAGGCCGAGTCTTAACCAGCTGACAGTAAGTGGCATTTTAAAGCCATCACCAGCATGGTCTTTTTTTTTTTTTTTTTTAATTCCTGTTGACTACAGAACCCAGCTCTAAGCACAAGGACATGCTGGAGCTTTGAGATGATTAGAATAAGTTTAACACGTGAAAGAAGGGAGAGCTGCCCATCAATGAAGGGAAGATACGTTATTCATTCATCAAGATCCTGACCACCCAAAGGCATTGTGGTGACAAGCTTCTTTCACCAGTGCGGCCCAAGCGAGGTAAAGGCATAGCTCCCCACTCCCAGCTCACTGCTCCGTGTTCCTCCACGGCTCCCTCAGACCACTCCATCTCCTCAGGCTGATGGCTCCACCCACCTTACCAGGGCCCAGGGAGGCAGAAATGGGTGCTGGGGTCAGCCTGGCAAATAGGGAGACGCAACCCTGGCCTCTTCTCTGGGCTCTGGTTTCCCACTTGTCTTCCTGGCTCAGAGGAAATGAACAATCTTGATATTATTTTGGTCCTTAGAAAATCCTAGAAATTGTAGGTGTTTTCCTATGTCTGAGTTTTTAAAAATTATTTTTTTCCATTTAGCTTAGAGCCGTGGTCGGCAAACTGCGGCTCGCGAGCCACTTGCGGCTCTTTGACCCCTTGAGTGTGGCTCTTCCACAAAATACCACGGCCTGGGCGAGTCTGTTTTGAAGAAGTGGCGTTAGAAGTTTAAGTTTAAAAAATTTGGCTCTCACAAGAAATTTCAATCGTTGTACTGTTGATAAGTTAGCTCTGTTGACTAATGAGTTTGCGGACCACTGGCTTAGAGTATTCATGTTTCTTCTGTCATTCAGAATATAGTCCTGAATACTGCCCATTCTGGACTGTGTTGTACTCCATTGATCTTTCTCTGCACACGGTTTCAAGCTGTTTCTGTCCTACAGTTTATTCTGGGTTCTAGGGACCTTGCAAGATAGCACCTCATTACCATCCAAGATTTAAAAAACTGTAAGCTCCAAGAAGCAGGTAACGCTTCCCTGGGCTATGCTCAGTGAGATCAGCGTTCATCTTACAAACACACCGAAGGCTGTTTCGGACACCGAAGACAGCCCTCGGGTTTGGAGGAGCAGAGGGAGCCGGCGAGGCCTGTAGGACGTCCCGGCCCAGGGCTCCCCTTCCCCCCCGCTCGGACTCAGTTCCCCTGCCTGGACCTGTCCCCGCACCCCATTCCTTTGCTTCTTCAGTGTTTTCTTCCATTTGAACATCTCTGACGTGCAAAGTGCTGCACGACGTAGCTCTGGTTACTCAAATGGCTTCGTTTCCTGAACTCTCAGAGCCATCAGCAGCGTTCTGAAGGGCAGGGACGCTGTGGCCATTTCCATCTCCCCAGCGCAGGGTCGGGCACATCCGACGGCGCCGTGAACGCCTGCTGAGTGAGTGCTGTCGGTGTCCCGTCAAAGCCGGCCGCGCCACACGCCTGCCCGGCCGGTGAAACATGCTGCTAGAACCCTGTTCCACAAACGGGCGGCCTGCGGTGTCGGTGTGACAAAGAGAAACTGAGCTGTGCACCAGGAACCCCGCTGGCAGTGGGAGATGAGCCCGGTGAGGGTGTAGAAAGGGAGTTGCCAGTTTCCGAGGACAACGCACCGTAACCTGGCACACACCAGCACTGGTGTTGCCCTGGAGCAGGAAGAGGGTGCCCAGAGAAAAGCCTGTGGGGTGGAAATGGGGTAGGAACAGTAACAACACACAGGCCCGGATTAAATTAGTTCTTTATGTTTGCAACCCAGAGCCCAGAGCCTTGACTACATTTCATGGAGGCATCAAGGACACGGAGCTCCTTAACATACATACCCCTCCCCTTCGCTCCACATCCTCACTCCACCAGCTAGACTAAATAATATACACTCTCAATTTAAAAAAGCTAAACAAAATAAAATAACTCCCAATGCAGAGTTCTGGAAAGAATTCCTAATAAAACCGTCCCGACATCAGGTATCACTGAGAATTAGTTTGGTTCATTTTGCAAAGGAAACTGCACCAAGGAAAGGGGGAGGTAGGGCAACATGAGGTTCTCAGGCCAGCGGGCTGCCTCACAGCCCCTTCCACCAGCCCCGAGCCCGGTCACATCACCCGGCGTCGGTTCCCAGTGTCCTCAGGGTCCTGGTGGCGCCAGGCTCTGCCCCCAGGGAACAGCCGCCTGGCCGGAGGGGAGGAGCCGCTACAGCTTGAGCTCCCGGTCCTGCTTCATGCTGAAGGGCTCCAGCCGCTCGCCCTCGGGCAGCATGCTGTTGAGCCGCTCCATCAGGGGCACGGTCTGGTCTATGCCCATCTGGATGCGGCGGAGGATGGCGGACATTTCGTTGACTTTCTGGATCTGCTCCGCGTATTTGGCATACCTTTTCTGGCGCTCTTGCATGAAGCTAAAGAGAGTTTCTACCGAGAGGTCCATCTGCAGACGGAAAGGAAGTGAAATGCATTAATCCAGTGCAAGTCCTCTCTGGGGCAAGTCCGGTGGTCAGCGCTCGGCAGGAGGCACAGAGTCCCTCGGGTCAGGTGGGAGCCGGCAAGCTTTAGGGGCAGCAAGCGCTGGGGATTAAAAAACCCCTAGAACCATCATGAGAGGGAGACTAAGAGAGGACTGCTCGGCTCTGTGTTTTGGGAACATGAGCCATTTTGGACCTTGTTGAGACCCTGGGATTTCTATCTCGATCTCTCTACATGAAAGAATCCTGGGCTCAGAAATCAGACAGACCAGGGACTGAAGCTGGCTCTGCCACGTGAGTTGATAATAATTATGCTTTCTTTCTCAAGGTCTTCATCTGCAAGCAACGGAACAAATCCAGGAGCTGCAGGCTGCTGTGAGGATGAAATAACACCTGCAAACACGTGTAGCGCAGGATCCGGGGTGGCACAGAGGTGCTGTAAACCCCACTCTTCATTTTCCCCTCTCTTCCCGGGTGGCTTTCCCTGCCAGGAGCAAAATGCCAACCACGGCTCAAGTCCACTCCCTGTGAGGCACACTGTGAGGAGCGCTTCGTGCATCCTCTCTCCCAGTTAAACAAACTTGAGGCTCCGGGCTCCCCTTCTGTGACCTCTTTTCTTCCCCTCGTGAAGTTCTTTGGAACCTACCATCTGGATAAAGCAGGGGGAGGGAACCTCTAGCATGTCCGGTGCCTGTACCCCCTCCTGTGAGTAGACCCCACATCCTCTCCCTCCCAGTTTCCTCCCCCGACCAGTGAAGAAACAAATGACCAAAGACTCACACAGCTATCCCGGAGTTCAAGCTATGGCTGCCCTTCTCATCTCTCCCAGGAGCACGCCCCCTCCCAACCACAATCGTGCCAAGTGCTGGCATTCCATCAAGCTACCACAGAGCCTCTGCAAATGGCATGACCAAACAAAACTAACTAACTAACTAACTAACTAACTAACTAACTAACTAACTAACATCGAAGAGACCAAAGCTAACCCCAACAAAAAAGAACCAGTTCTGTTTTCACACTGTCTGTGGACAGAGGGCTGGTGTCAGAACTCAGTGCTTGATTTCTGGGTTGGTTCCTCCTTTGTTCTGTAATGCCTAGGCCCGTGGTCGGCAAACGGCGGCTCGCGAGCCACATGCGGCTCTTTGGCCCCTGGAGTGCAGCTCTTCCACAAAATACCACGTGTGGACGCACATGTACAGTACGATTGAAACTTCGTGGCCCATGCGCAGAAGTCGGTTTTCGGCTCTCAAAAGAAATTTCAATCGTTGTACTGTTGATATTTGGCTCTGTTGACTAATGAGTTTGCCGACCACTGGCCTAGGGGACAAAAAGACAGCTAGTGGGAGGGGGTGCAAAGAGAAAACAACAGAACAAAAACCATCTGAGTGGGAAACTCCAAATAATGTGGAAACAGTTTGTACTCTCAGAGGGTTTTGTGCAACCCCGTTCAGTCACTCAGCGCTCTGGAGGCAGGGAACCGGCAAATGATTGCGTTCATGACAGTCAACCGCCAGGCCTTCCCAGGGCGGCGATTCAATCCAGCACCTAGACACACTCCACTTCTGAGCGGCAGCGGACGATGGGGGAGCCAGTTGGAATCCTCATAAGAACCAGCCGGGTCATGGGACAGCCTGCCAGAACCCAGGACTCTCTCATTTCACTTGACAGGGGCATCCCATCCCCCAACCACCAACGCAACAGAGGAGACAGGCACATGAGGAGTTTATCACGTCGAAGGCCCTTGGCAATCAGCCCATTCCCCCTGATATTTACTTGATCAGACAGTTTTTACAACCATTTTAGCAAGGTGTTTGCTCAATAGTATATACGTCCCTACACATGTGCGCATCCAGCTGGGTCCCATGTTTAATGTAGCCACAGCTTTAGTTCAGAGCCACATCACGTTTCATGCTTAGGTGGGAATACATCACTCAAGCATGCTATTCATACATGCTTACAGTTTGGCTTTCAAGAGCCAACTGCATAACAGTCCATGGAAGAAAAAAACAACTTAAGGTTGAGTGACCTCCAAGATCTCAGAACGACAGAACCAAGCCTAGAACTCAGATCTCCTCAGTCCAGCATCTTCCTTTTACACGTATTTCCCAAGCAAGAGAGTGCCCCACTGGTGTACATGAGATTGTAGTTGGTACGTGAAATTTCAGTTGGTACATGGCTTGGCATTGAACAACGTCAAAGTACATGATGGAAAAAGTCATTGCCTTTTAAATCTTTTCCCATTCTTTCTGATTGCTACAAGGAAGTCTCAATTTGGTGCAGGTAAGAGTTTAATACCTGGAAAAGTATAGTAAAATTGGTGATACCCATTTCTCATGTCCTTTTCTCTCTTGAGGCAACACTGTTCCTGATCCCTCATCCCTGTCTCTATCTTTGTATGGTCGATGAACCCCAGTACAGACTTATTCTAGCACATCTGACGTGACTGTAGACAGTAAAGTCACTATCTAATGCAATTCTGGATCTTACCATTGTGACAATCTGGAACTTTTGTTACTCACCTTTCCTATTTCTATTTTTGGAACAAAGATTTTAGAAGCATAAACAGACATGTGTTGAGTACTGTAGGATGAACATGCAAGGTCATATGAATATAGATACTGAGAACCAAAACTATTCACACCCACACAGCTTACTGTGTACATTAACATGACGTTTCTTTTCCACTGTCTTTGTTAACATAACTTTACTATTCCAGGAAACTCAGGCCCAGAAAGAGAAATGTTGCAAAAAGTTTGTTTCAGGAACTTCCAGAAACATCATTTAAATGTGAAAAAAAAAATAAGATTTTCCAATACAGAGAATGCCTGTTTATTCTCCACAACCCTTGCCTTGAAATCCTTGTTTTGCCGTGACTAAGTTCTAGTCAGTGGATGTATATGTGGAAGTTGCCCGTGGCAGCTGTTAGCTGGCACACTCTGCTCTCCTCCTTCTCCTCTTCATCCCTTCCTTCACTCTGCTGTGGCCGGAATGTGGATGCAGCCCCCTGAGACCACAAGAATAACTAAGGTCAAATCACTGGATTGGCAGAGCACAAAGCTAGAGAAGTCTGGGTCCATGAGGAGTTTTGTGGCTGAGAGTAGTACCAGGCATGGGAGAGAAGCATAAACTTCCATTCTATATAAGCCACTGTAATTTTGGGTCTCTGTAACAGCAGCTGAATTTAATCTTTAACTGATAGAAATGAATGAGGTAAAGTTCTTGCCCTCAAGGAACCAAATATTTACTCTCAAACTCATACTTCAAACCTTGTCCTACATATTCATACATTGTTTTTTTGTGGCAGTACATTTCAAAGGACAGGTGAAAAAGGAGGTGAGATGATTTGTGGGTATATCTGTGGGCTTTACCAAAACATTAGATCTCTGCAGAATGTGCTCAAATTTGTTCCCTGTATGGACGGGGTAACCTATTTGCCCACCTGGTCAGTCCACTGCTGGATATGGATCCAAAATATCAGCAAATCAAACCCAGCAATATACGAAAGGGTAATGCATCCTAACCAAGTGAGGCTTAGCTCAAGGATGCAAACTTTTACAGCATCTGGCAATCAAAAGTAATCTGCCATTTCAACAGAGCAAAGATTAAAAATCATATAATCACTTCAATAGATGCAAAAAAAGCATTCAACAAATTCAATTATAAAAAATTTCAGCAAACTAGAAACAGAAGAACAACAGTCCTCAATTGATAAAGGGCATCTATGGAAAAGCCACAGTTAGTGGTGAAAGGCACTTTCCCCCCTAAGATCAGGAACAAGGATGTTCACTCTCATCACTTCTATTCAACATGGTACCAGAGGTAAGAAATTTAATAAATAAGGGCAGAAAAAAGGCTGACATTTTGAGGAATCCAAATAGACACACTGTATCTCTGTTGTTATGACTCATCTCTATTTCACCAGCTTCAAGGCTTTCATAGTCACTCAGATGACAGTTCACCATTGTGTGTTTTTGCTGACAAGTTTCATTTGTGTTCTGAATTTCTGCTACTGAAAAATCTTACAACAGAGTCAAATTACTCAGCCAAAAGTTTCCTGACAGAAACACAGAAACACTTCACACGACGTAATAAGTGAAATCACTACTTGCCTACAAGTCCTACCCTGTGTTTTTATGTTCAGCCATGACAATGAGTAACTATGACCACTGTTTGGTGTTACCCAACATGGTAAAATATAAATATTTATGTGAACGTGCATGTGTATTTTTTTAAAAAAACATTTGAAAGCAGACAGAAGAGCTTTTGTATCTTCTCCAGCTTCAAATTCTTTGTTACATAAAATTTCCCGATAAAGTAAGCTTTGATGCTGGTTTGGGACAGGTGGGTCATCCTATGGAAGATGTCTACATGCTTAATGAGATTTCCTTTTCAAACTAAAGGTCATCTCTTCAAAGCAGTGATACATTTTTACAAGGGCCTATAGCTTTACTGGTAAGTTAGAAAAGATGCATGATCCAACAATAAGAGAGCCTCATATAGATATTGTATAAGATGGCAAAAAATAAGTTTAATAACTTTTTTATGGGTCAAAAGAAAAACGAGCAGGTAAACTGTGTTCCACAGTTAACAAAATTCAAGTCTATATGATCAGTAGATTGTTGCTTTTCCTATCCCTAAATTACTTACATTTACAAGAAATGTTAAAAACAAAAAAGACTGCTTAAGAATTTAAGGAGACTATGTTTAAAAAAAAAAAATCACACACCTTTATATCCTTTAAAAGCAATGCCCAGTTTTTAATGTGATGTCGCTCAGTTAACTTAAGCCTCAGGGTCAATTTTTATTTGATCCCAATAGATAGTTCACTTTCTCTGTGCTCATTCTCCACCTAAATTCAATGTAAGAACATGAGCTCCTGGAGGAGGAGGCCATGGTGAGCCAAGGCCAGCTATCCAAGGGTTATCTGTCCCTCTTCTCACATTCTGAATCCAGTCCCAGCTCTGTTCCTCCCTTGCACGGGCAACCCCTGTGCTCCAAAATGTAACAAATATACAGTAACATACAATTCTGTTCTTTTATTGTAAGATTTTTTTTAGCTAAAGGGATAAAAGGAAAAAATGACAATTCATCCTGTTTTAAACTGTAGCTATCTAAATAATCAATTCTGGGGCCAGTAACAATCTGTAGGGACTTGGCCATGCCTCAAATGCCTATTTGGAGATAGGCATATTACTGATTTTTAGAAATGTAGGTTCACACCCACCCTAAATCCTTGACATGGCTAATAATTCATTACCATAAAAAGATAGAAGGCTAATAGAAACAAAGGATACATGAAACAGACTGACAGCTGTGAGGGAGGTAGTGACTAGTGAAACAAGGTGAAGGAATTAGTCAAAGAACATATAGGCACAATCCATAGACACAGACAATACTATGGTGTTGGCCAGAGGGAAGGGGAGTGGGCTGGGTGGAGGTGGGCAAAGGGGGTGGTGGAAATGGGGACATCTGTAATAGTGTCAACAATAAAAATAAAGTAAAAAAAAAAAAGAAAGCTTGAATTTAAATTCTACTAGTTGTATGACAAATCACAAACTGAGTCTCAGCTTCTACTTTTTTAAAGTGGTAATAATACCACCTGTCATCCATCCTTCCCATCTGACAGTAGTGTTATGAAGATTATAAATGAGAGGATTTATACAAAAGCAATCTAAAAATAGAAGAGTGCTAATAACAAATTCCATGGAATAGCCAGATCTGCTTAAGAGATTTGTTTTTCATAATGCTAAAATGAAACTAAGAAATTCTCAGATTATATGACCACATTCAAAGAAAAATATTCATCAAGTGATGAATGGATAAACAAAATGTGGCCTATTTTCATACAATGGAATATTATTTAACCACTAGAGGCCCGATGCACGAAATTCATGCAAGGGGCTCGGCCCTCACAGCTACAGTGGCTTGCCTCGGCCCAAGGCAACTGTGGCAGCTGCCTCGGCCCTCCCCGCTCCTGCTTTGTCCGGTCTAATTAGCATATTACACTTTTATTATTATAGATAACTAGAGGCCTAGTGCATGAAATTCGTGCATGGATAGGGTCCCTAGCGGCTGCTGGCCGGGGCCTCCCTTCACACCTGCCTTGGCCTGGCGCCGCCCACTCACCTGCTCCACCATCCTGCTGTGGTCCTGCTCTCGTTGGGGCCCATTGGGGCTGGCAGCGCCTCCACTGCTGCCCACTGCCAGGGCTGCGTCACTGACGCCCGCCATGTTCCGTGCCACCCCCTGGTGGTCAGCGCACATCTAACTCCCAGTCAGTCGAACTCCCGCTCATAGGGACAATTTGCATATTAGCCTTTTATTATGTAAGATAAGGAATGCAACTGACAACATTTGCAACAAATGCAAGGCTGCAACATGGATGAGCTTTGATAATATCATGCTAAGTGAAAGAGGCCAGACACAAAAGGCCACATATGATTCCGTTTATATGAAATGACTAGACTAGGCAATCCATAGACGTAGGAAGCAGATTAGTGATTATTATGGAATAGGAGAACAGGAGATGGGGAGTGATTACTAATTTATGGGGGTTTCTTTTTGGGGTGATGAAAGTGTTCTGGAATTAGACAGTGGTGTTGGTTGTACAACTATGTGACTATACCAAGAACCATTGAATTGTACACTATAAAAGGGTGAGAGGTACCTCAAAATCGAGATCTCAGCCACCTCCTGGAACCTTTTTTGCCTGTATGTAAACTGACTCCACAATGGCCACTGAGGAGAGAGAGGGAGACAGAGAGACAGAGAGAGAGAGAGAGAGAGAGAGAGAGAGAGAGAGAGAGAGAGAGAGAGAGAGAGAGCCTCCTGCAGGCACCCGGACCAGGCTAGGGCCGGGGATCAAACCACAACTCAATTACGTGCCCTTAACTGAGGTTCGTGCCCTTAATGTTCTCTGGGATGCCTCTCTCTGACACAATGGGCAGGTGTTTTCATTAATTGCATCACAGGCCAATTGTTACCAATTACCCCACACTGTACATGTTGAAGCTACCCTGTTTCTGAAGACAACAGTTTGCAATGACAGCTTACAAGAGTAAACTCTTGCTATTTATTTTCATATCACATCTTTGGCGGATAAAGCACACAAGGAGGGAAACTTCTCTGGAAAACCTCAGTCCACATGGTCTCAAAAACAAAAACTGAAATCCATACTACTGGGACTGTGTCTTTAGTAATCTATGTACATCACATTAGGATGACTGGGTAGGCAGAACACAGTCTATATCAATCGGTAATTCCCTAGTTATTTTAATTACTGTAATAAAATAATGTATAGCAGTTACAACTACTATTAATTATCTATTAAATGTTAGGCATTGTACTATGTACTACACTGAGTGGCCAGATTATTATGATCTCTGAATGCATAAGAATCTGGCCACTCAGTGTATATCCTATATAATAAAAGGCTAATATGCAAATTGTCCCCTCGACCAGGAGTTCGACCAGCAGGCAGGCCGGCCAACCACCCATGTCCCCTACCCCTGGCCAGGCTGGCCGGACCCCACCCATGCACGAATTCATGCACCGGGCCTCTAATATATATTTAAACCCAGGCCTCTTCACCGAATCTTTGCCTATCTTTTCTACAGAGCTCATTAATTCAAATGTCAATTCATTTCACTGAAATACATACCGTATTTTCCGGCATATAAGACGACTTTTTAACCCAGGAAAATCTTCTATACGCCCAGTCGTCTTATACGCTGGAAAATACGGTACCATGTTGAGCAATGTGTTCAATACGTTTTTGAAATCCTAAATAGATGGATTTGGCAACTTTTAGTTTTCAAGTGCAGTGAAAGAAGACTTTTGTTTCTAATTTAACCACCAATATTTAATTTCTTAATAACAAAAACAACAAATTACCAGACAAATTATAAAAACAAAACCAGAGAGGAGATTAAAGGGATAAACTATCTACTAGCAGATCAATTTGAACGACATTTTCACTGGCAAAGTCTGTTTGCAAACTTTGTACTCGGACATTTCACTTGTCCAAGCATTTCATGATTCTTGACTTCACGAAGGGGGCTTTGAACATAGAACTTTAGAGCAGCAAGGGTCCCGAGAGAGCATTTGATCCCACCCCTCTTACTTTACCAGACTAACTCCAAAGTGGTAAAGACATTATTTGCCTAAGTCTACACAGCTGGTGCTGCCAGCGCCAGGGCGGGACTCCACATCTCCTGAGTCCCAGGGCCACCGCACGACTTTCCTGTCAACTATCCCGTGCACTAAGTTGGCCAGTGACATTTCCTTTCCTGTAGCTAGTGCTATCCTGTCGGATGGATTACAACTGTGTGTGAAAACTGTGATCTAAAACAGTGTCTTTCAATACACCATTTCTGGACATAAGGAAAACAAAGTATCTACTACAGATTAATGTCAAAATCAAATGATAAGGTCAAAACAAAACATCTCCATGTCCATTAGGAATAGAACCTGCTCAGGTGGACCTAGATCTGCAACCAGGAAGCTATCGGTCAAAACTGTGCGGTTTCTGCTTCCCCTGGAATGACATAAGCCTTCTCCAGCTCCTTGTTAGCTTGCCATTTCCTGTTGCTCAACGGCAAACAATGGGCAGACTGTCGCCAGTGTTTTCATTAATTACAACACGGGCTGAATGGTATGGGTTACCACATAGTGGACATTTTGAAGTGACCCTGTTTCCTTTGTTCAAACAATGTATCTGTCTCAGCAAAGGAACAAATTTTATTTGGGTCTTTAAGAGAACCAAGAGATACCAGGACCTCAGGAATTTGAATTGCATCACTTTGTTCCAATTATTGTTTTATGGCTTGCCCAACTTCCCCTTATGCCTTCTTACCCTTGGCAGTTATGTCTAGGCAAGGAGGTGGGAAAGAAATCTCAAAACCTTCAAGGAGTTTCCCAAAGCTAAATATGTTAGTCAGGCAGATTCCCCTCTCCCTCAAACCCCGCCTCTTCACACAAAAATAGGGGGGCTAGGGAGGGACACTGAGAGGCTGAACATCAGGAAAAGAAAAAGATCAGGGTAAACGGAAGGTTGGCTGGAGGGCAGAAATCCCACTCCTCCCTCCCCCTTGGGAGAGCTTTCCCTGGACTCTACGAAGACATTAATCCAGGGCACTCTGACACCTCAGATCTTCTGCCTCCTTGACAAGTCCCCGTTCTGCTTTCTAATTAAAGACCCCCTTTCTCTGCCTTCCTTCCAGCGTGGGACTGGGGAGGTATGACGCCCCTTGGCGCAGGTCCGCTCCCTGGCTCCCCTGACTGCCCCTCTCCGTCCACCTCCATGACTGCCATAGTCCTCAGAGATCCTTTCACAAGAAAGTGAGCGACGGGGAGTGTAGAAAAGGTAGCCTCAGCGTAGGGAGAGCTGGCATTTTAAAGGTGTAAATCTGGGGTCATCGGGGTTATTTTTTAAGGTGGGGCTGCATCCTATAAGGATCACTTTTGAAATATAAACATATACTGTGAAACCAGGAAGGAAATATGATAAAGGGATATTGGGTCCGGGAAAGTTAGCATTAGGTACAAACATGGAGAGAGGCTGGCAAGTAAAAGCCCTTGCATAAAGAATCGAAGAGAAAGAAAAAAAAAAAAAACTGCCGTAGAAAGCATTTGGAATCTCAAATGTGGGTTTTAGGTCTGGGTTGAGTCCCAGCTCCACTACTTAACAACTGGGTCACCTTGAATGGTTGCCCTTTTGGGTGTCTGAACCTTGGCTTCCTTATCTGTCATCCACAGATGATAAGGTATGTAACATGTCCATTCCAGACCTGGCACATGGAAAACATGGAAAAAATGACGGCAGCATTATTACTACTACCACTTCTACTTCCGTAGGAGACGTGTGTAGAAGCCACGCTGGCAGATGGAGTGGGTGGAGGAAGAAGAAAACCTGGGAGCCACATCAGTGACCTGGACTCCCCTTCCCAATGCCAGGATCAAAGGGAAACGAAAGTCAGTCTGTATGACCTCAGTGACACATTCAATAGTTTAAACCTGAGCGGAGGTGATTAAACAGCGTAAAACTGGACTAATTATGTGCTCTACAATTCCCTTACTTAGGAACCCCAACTATCCATGAACACAACCCCTTTTTTGACTCAGAGAGAGCAGGCCTCGGTGTGGAGATAAATATTTTACAGCTGAACTCCTCTAACTTATGCCTTAAGAACAAACAGGTGACACTGACTGTGAGGAGGAGATGATGATGGTGATGACGATGACAATGACACTAAGATACTATGTTGGGATCCCGTATCCCACTTGACACAGAGTGTGTGCTCCTAAACCCTGTGCCGGATGACCTAGCCTGACATGGGAGAGCCTGACCTCTAAATCCAGGGGTTCCTACCGTCACCCGCACAGAGAGCTGGTGCTCATCATCGCTACACAAACTCAACCAGCAAACAAACATCTCCTGAGCCCGGGGGGAGGAATGAGGCAGGGACCCCTTCTTAAAAAATCTCTTTCTAATTTATTGAGTTTAGAGAAAGAGGAATGGAGAGATGGAGAGAGAGAGAGAAAGAGAGAGAGAGAGAGAGAGAGAGAGAGAGAGAGAGAGAGAGAGAGAGACTGATTTGTTGTTCCACTTATTTATACATTTATTGGCTGCCTCTTGCATGTGCCCTGACCGCGGATTGAACCCTTGGTGCATAGGAACGATGCTCTAACCAACAGCTACATGGCCAAGGCCAGGAGATACCTTCTGAAACCAATGGGAACCAGGAATGATTCACGGATAGGCTGCTGGCTATACTGATGGGAGTACAGGGTTCATCAGGCAGAGATGAAGAGCAGATTCCAGCAGCAGGCAGCATAGTAGAAGGCATGGGCAGGAGTGGAGACCAAGGAGCAGTCTGACTTTAGTGGATCTGGGAGACTACAACTATGATTATTACAAGACTACAGGCCCGGTGCACAAATCTGTGCATGGGTGAGGTTCCTGGGCCTGGCCAGCTGGCAGGGAGGGGCGCGGGGGAGGAGGGGAGGGAACAGACCGAGGGAGGTTGGCTGGCTGTGGGAGGTTAGCTGTGGAAGCGCATTGACCACCAGGGGGCAGTTCCAGTGTTGAGCATCTGCCCCCTGGTGGTCAGTGCACGTCATAGCAACCAGTCGACCGGTTGTTCAGTCGACCAGTCATAAGGGTAGCTTAGGCTTTTATATATATACTAGAGGCCCAGTGCACGAAATTCATGCACTCAGAAGGGGGGTCCTTCAGCCCAGACTGCACCCTCTCGCAGTCCGGGAGCCATCAGTCAGACATCCTGAGCACTGCCGTGGAGGCAGGAGAGGCTCCCACCACCACTGCTGTGCTAGCCAGCCATGAGCCTGGCTTCTGGCTGAGTGGCGCTCCCCCGGTGGGAGCACACTGACCACCAGGGGACAGCTCCTGCATTGAGCATCTGCCCCCTGGTGGTCAGTGCGTGTCATAGCGACCAGTCGTTCTGCTGTTCGGTTGATTTGCATATTAGCCTTTTATTATATAGGATAATGTCTTATTATGGGCAAGGCCTCTAATTCAATTTTTTTTTAGGTAGTTAAAGGGAGGGGCAGAATTTTCACTTGAGCCTGAAGCTAAAATTGCCCTTAGCTCAAAAATCTGCATACCACTGAGACACATGTTGGTGAGGCTCATTCTAAACCTCCACACTGTTCTATTATGTGTATAAGTATTGGGAACCATATCATCTCTTTAGTGAAAGGAACCTTTTGTTATGTTACAATGACTAACTTTATCTCATGAGTTGTGTTTTGGCTTCAAGCCTGTATCCAGTATTCATGCAGCAACTTCAGCTCTTCTGTTCAATATTTACCTGGCATATCTTTTATTTTATTTTCTCTAAATCTTTCTAGATTTTTATGTATTAGATAGGAATAGCCCATCAACACAGACAATATTCTGGTGAAGGCCTGGAAGGGGCGGGTGCAGGGTGGAGGAGATCAATGGAGGGGTAAAAAACTAAAACAAAGAAATATCTGTAATACTTTCAACAATAAAGATACATTTTAAATAAAGGAAACTATCTTAATTGAAAAGAGTTTTATGTGAAATAATATAAGTAATTGCTCTACACTGTACTTTATATTCTCAACTCCTCTCAAAGAGATATTAATTGACTCTATGTTCACTTAATATTAATTGATCCTATGTTCACTGACTGCAGGACTGACTTCTGCCACGCCAACCCAGCACTGACTGCCACGGGGGCTACGATCAGACCCTGCTTTTCTCTCCCGGCCTCTGTCTGGGCCTGATCGCAGCCCCCTCGGCAGTCAGTGCTGGGTCGCTGAGGTGCCCGCAGCGCAACAGTCAGTGCTGGGTCACCAGGACTGACTTCCGCCATGCCGACCCAGCACTGACTGCCACGGGGGCTGCGATCAGACCCTGCTTCTCTCTCCCAGCCTCTGTCCGGGCCTGATCACAGCCCCCTCAGCAGTCAGTTCTGGGTTGTTGAGGCGCCCCCACTGACTGCAGGACTGATTTCCGGTGTTCGGTCGAGCCTTTGGCTGTTTTGGACATTACGAACCCTGGCTCTTTATATATATAGATAGATGGAAAGGCAAGTGAGTGACTGGTCTCAGCAAGGGTGAAGGAGTGAATGGATGAGGTACCTTAGGATGGAGGAAGAAAGCACTGCTGAATCTATGCTGAAATTGTGCCACAAATACTTCTACAGATTAACATCACCTCCTCCTTGGTCTTACTGCATTTGAAACAAATGACTCTACTCCCTAAAATAATCCTTTCAGTCACATAGCCCCTAGCCCTGCAGTGTACATGCACACTCATTATCCCATTTGCTCTGGACTTCACGTTGGTGACACCTAACTTACTGTGTGAGCAATTTCTAGTAATGGTTTGCTATAACCTAAACAAGTTATAGTTATGGTTTGCTATAACCTAAACAATAAGCTCTCCACTCACGTGTAGAATGAGAACTGTGGAGTACATCTGAGGTCTTATAATTAAAGTACAGCCTGTCAATACGGGCAGAAAAAAGTTAACTGTCGCCTCAAGCTCTAGGAACACATCCTAGAGAGAAATCCTTTGGGAATTTTTGGAACCTGAAAGAATTAGAGATATCTTTTTAAAAGAGTATCAATCTACAAGTGTCTTCCCAACTAACAACAGAGATAGCAAGTAGGTCTCTAGTCCAAAATATCCAGATAAGTATGAGAATAACTAGATTGTAAATCATGCACAGAATCTTGGGTACTGTGATTGTAATTGGTCCAAAAATTTGATAAATTTTAGGGAGAGACAGAGTTTTGAGGAAGAGTCTCCGGGCTTGCTCTTTATATTAAAAGTTCCTTTCTTTCTAGTAAGGCCTTCCAGGCCCACTCTACCTAAAATTTGCACCTCATGGAAATTTCAAATCCCTTTCTTGTTTTACAGTTTTATCCTTGGCACTTATCTGACATGCTATATATTTTACTTTTTTACCTTGTTTATTGCCCGTTCCCCAGTGAATGCAAGGCCTATGAGGAAAGGATCCCATTTTGTTCAGTGACACATCCTCACACCTAGAACAGAGCCTGGCACAGAGATGAATGGGTTCAGCACATGTTACCATAGACAGGTAACAGCACATGCATACAAACTTTTGAAAGGCCTAGTCTTAATTATAATGGTGTGTCCTAATTTTTTCACTTAATGTTAAAAGTTTAAGGGTTTCTTTTTTGTTTTGTTTTATTTGTTAATCCTCACCCAAGGATACTGATATACTGATTTTTTTTTTTTTTTAGAGAGAGAGGGAGGGGGAGAGACAGAAAGAAACATCCATGTGTCTACAACCAGGGCCGGGATTGAGTCTGCAACCAAGGTACGTGCTCTTGACCAGAATCAAACCTGGGACCCTTCAGTCTGCAAGCTGATGCTCAACCCACTGTACCAAACTGTCTAGGGCAAGGGTTTCTTAATATTACTTGGTTTTCATTGATGGGAGGACTTAAAACAAGTAAAATTTACCATGGAACCTTGCACCAGCTATTCTTAATCTTAAAGTTGGGCTGTAGATGCATTTTAGGAATGTAAGTTCAAGGAATAACACAGATGCTCAAAATTTAGTATAACCCTGGGCACACATATAGACTACATTTCCCAGCCTTCTTTGTAGTTATCCATGGGATTGAGTTTAGCCAAAGTGATATACAACACTTACAGGTTTGGCCCTACTCTCTTGCCCCTCCCAACTACTGGATGCTATGAGCAATGTGGTCTTTGTGTATGGCAGAACCACAGATGGGAAGATCCTGGAATCCTGAATTCAAAGGAGGAGAGTCACCTAGTAACCAGAACCACCCACCTTGAATATGAGCAAGAAATAAACTTATGTTGTATTTGAGCCATTACACATCTCTGAGTCTAATTACAGATGCAATATAGCCTACCCCACCTAATACAACACTCACAACATTTACTTTTTCTAATAAAAGAAAGTTTATATTGAAATAATTGCAGGATATATTAAATTGTTCACTTAACAAACATTTATTAAATGTTCCTATGTGCCAGGCATTGTTCTCAGCACTGCAGCAATGCTCAGATTTGCTAAAATTCCTTGTTTTTCTTCCCTGAAAGAGATACAGGACAGGGAATATCTCTTCCCAGCCATACTTCTGATTCTATAACCCATGTGCCCTGAATACTGCTTACTAGCTGGCTTACGGATACCAGTTACTCTGCTATTCCTCACAAGAGAGGCGGCTACATGGAGCTTCTAACACTGCCCACTGTGGTAGACTGAAAACGAGCTGGGATGGGAGAGGACCAGAGGCTCTAGTTCCTGGCACCTGCAGCCAGTACTAGGAAAGCTGGCAGCGCCAGCTGTCTAGGGGGCACGTCTAGGGCAGGTGAACTGGGGGGAAATGGGGCTGCTGTTCACACATACTCCTGTGTCAGTATCCAGAATCTGAATGGAGTTAAATCTCAGAGCAGTCAAATAACTAGGCTTTGCTCAGGCCTCGCCAAAAAACACAAGCCTACATTTCCAAAAGGCGAGTAATAAACTTGGTTGGGCCCTCCTCCAGGATCTCTGCCTTTTGGCGAGGCAGTGCTGCTGTGACGGAAGTGTGGGGCCGGGCGGAAGGAAGTAGTGTACGGCAGACTTACAGCCAGAAGCAGCCCAATCCCCACCTCTACTTCCTGCCACCCAAGGCACCAGTTGTGTTTCTTACCGAGAAGAAAGGTTGCCCAAAGGACAAAGCGGGGGGGGGGGGGGGGGGGGGGGAGAGGGGGGGCGCGCACTATAATTACATTGTAAGGTCTCAACCTCAATTTCACACCGAAGTCACTTGTAAGATAGAAAGGGAACCCAAAACTGTCTTGAAATAACTTGCCCTCAGTATTTCAGCAAAAAGAAGCCCAGCATCTCAATGCTCTTATCAAAATTTATGGTTTTAATTAAACACTTCCAATCCATTTTATAATCTGAGGTCAAACATGCAGCAACCAATGCCAGAATATGTTTAAAAGCAGCAACAGAAATCTAACAATGCTGTCATTTAAAGATTCACAGTTTAAGGTGATAGGCAGAGTTTCGTCCTGGCTGGTGTGGCTCAGTTGGTTGGACCATTGTCCTGTATACAGAAAGGTCTCAGGTTCGATCCCCCGTCCAGGTGCGTACAGGAGGCAATCAATGTATCTCTCTCACATCAATGTTTCTCTCCCCCCTCCTTCTCTAAAAATCAAGAAAAACACATCCTTGTGTGAGAATAAATAAATAAATAAATAAATAGTAACAGCCTCACCTAACCAATGGTACACAAAACCGGGCTTTTACCTGAAGGAGGTCAGAATAAATGCGAATACCAGTTCAGGCACCGATTCTCTGCAACACTGTGAGCAATGGATTAACCTTGATCAATCTCTCCCCCGGTCTCATGGGAGGAGGCATGGTACAGAAAGCCAGGTCAGACAGATGGCTCCAGGTAGTTCTTAAATATTACTGTATTGTCAACAGAAAGAATCCCTGCCTAGCTCTGTGTACTGACTCCTGAAAGGGTAGCCCACACTTCAAACACCAGTTGAATGCCTACTACATGAAAAGCAATAACTGAAAATGAAGTGAAAGATCCCAAAGAAGTAGACATAAGTAGCATGGTAAAGCAGAAAAGAGCACTGGAATCAGAGACTCAACTAATATCATCTTAATCATTACCTAAGAGAACAACCTTGGGCAAGTCCCAAATAAACTCCAAGGGCCTTGGTTTTCTTTATTTGCGCAATGAAAGAACTAAGTTAGAGCAACTTTAGGGTCTCTTTATAACTGTATGTGATCATATGACTTTCTAAGGAATGCAACTCTTACCTGTTCATCTGAACCTCCCCTTCAATGCTTCATATTAGTTTATGCTAAAATAGCCTGCTTATCAACACACATAAGAATGACAAACACTGAGACTATCAGAATCATATCATGAACTTAGTTTCAAGGCCCCTAGGCCAGCACATAATAACTGTAACAAAATAGCCCTAGAGGCTTTATCTTCGTTAAAAGGCATTCTAATTTATTTACACATTGATAGCTACTAGAGTGAGACGGAACCGCGATCTAGGTCAGTGACAAGAACTGCTCCAACTCTCTCAACCGTGTCTTCCTGGGGCTGTGGACTTGCCACCAGCCTTCCCTCCGCCTTCCCCGGCCCTGGGGGAAAGCACCCACGTTAGGAGGACACATGCTTCTTTACCTTCCATCTAACCCACATTTCAGTGACAGATGTGACCTAGAACTGAAAGTGTCTGCCTGTCAACTCAAATCCTTAAGTAGAAATGATGGGCTCTCACAAAAAATCACCTAAGTGATAAGTGATATACCCACAGCCTAGAGGCCAAGAACTAATCATGTGTGGTCATCCAGTCTCACATTTCTTGTGACCCGTGTTCCCTAGATTCCAGTATGCTACTCACAAAGCAGAATAAATAGTTAAATTTACTACAAAAATTTCAAAAATTGCATATACATGGCATGAAAGGAATCATGCACGGTTTCAAGAAAACCAGAATGAGCTAACTATTTAGCTCTTTATCACACTTGATTATTGAGGGTATTGTTTAAAATGAGCCACTATTTAGGCTGCTGCTGTATCAAGAAACTTCATATGGGCCAGTTCATGGCCATAAGGTTAGGCTTTTCTCTTCAAGTCATTTATTTATATTTAAAACAAATAATAAGAGCTAACACTCCAGTGTTTACCATACGGCAGACATGGTCCTAGGTACTTAACATAGGGAAACTTGTTTAACTCTCACAGAAACCTTACTGACGTGGATACTATTCTTATCCCCATATAACAGGTAAGGGAACTGAGGATCAGAAGGATTAAGTAACTTGGCTAAGGTCACAGAGCTACTTAGAGGCAGTGCCAGGATTTGAACCTGGGCAATGAGGCTCTGGAGTTTATACTCAGAACCACTACACTAAATCACCCAAGGATACAAGGTAGCCTAACCGGTTTGGCTCAGTGGATAGAGCACCGGCCTGCAGACTGAAGGGTCCCAGGTTCGATTCCAGTCAAGGGCATGTACCTTGGTTGTGGGCACATCCCAGTAGGGGGTGTGAAGAAGGCAGCTGATAGATGTTTCTCTCTCATCGATGTTTCTAACTCTCTATCCCTCTCCCTTCCTCTGTAAAAAAATCAATAAAATATACTTTAAAAAAAAGATTGATGTGGCCAAAACAAGAAAATAATCCTTTTTTTAAACAAAAGGGATACAAGGTAGAGGCTTTCCCCTCAGCTGAGCCCTCGGTGACTCCCAGTGCTCACAGCTGTACTACTCCCCAGTGGTCACTCCCAACAAATGACCTCCCCTCTTCTTCAGAGAGAATACATAAGCTCCTCAGGTGTGACTGATCTGTACCAGGCATCCTCTTTTTATAAGCCTACTTATTTCCTTCCTTTTCTCTCAAAATAAAGAACCCCGGGGCTCTAAATCCTCTCCTACTTGTTCCCTCAGGGATCTTATTGTATGAATCCCCTTTTTATCTTTCATCTTTTATCTCTTCTGTCTCTTCCCCCTTAATCTGTAAACATGTTCAAGTATACCATCTACAAAAATAAAAATAAAAAAAATCCTTTAATCTTCATCCACTTTTAATTCCATAATTTTGGCCACTGTCTCACTCTCTGACCCTGGTTAAACTGCTTACTTTCTCTAGCAGGCTTGAATTTCTGCATCTAAATAATGATGGCACTGGACCAGAAGGTCTCCAAGTTCCTTCCGACTCCAACATTCTGTGGTTCTTAATGTAGAGAAGCTTTCTTGGACCAAGTTTAGTTTCTTTACTGCCCCATGAAGCCCCAAAGTTAATTTCCTTCTGAGACTGTCAAGCTGTTTCCCAGCCAGCAATGCTCTGCTCTTTCTCTCCATTCATTTCCTGAATCGTGGTATACCTTTAAGACCCAGCTTGAACCTCACCTGTTCGTGGACCGCCTGATCTTTAACTCTTGGAGAACTTCAATCATAAACCATAACTGAGTACTCTCCATCGACAGCGCCTTATCTTTCATATTACTGTTCCCTCACCTAGATAGCTCTCAGTGAGCAGGGACTAGGTCACATTTCTCTGTAGCCCCTAAAGGACCTCACACTAAGTAGGTCTGCAATAGCTGCTCAGCAGTGCGAGCTGGCTGGCTGAGGGGCCATCCTGCAGCCATTAAGAAAAGTAGTGGTCAGTGTATATTACAAGATTCCCTGATTGTGAAGGAAGACCATCTCTATCTTCCACTTCTCTCTCATACACACCTTTATAAAACATTTGTCACTCAAGAGCATCATCCAAATTTAGCAACAGGAAAGCTTAGCTAACTCCTTGCTTTTCTCTTATCATAATCAGACTAGGACATAGTCATGTTTCCCTTTGACCCAAACTTAAGTGATCACAAACCCTGTAACTTTATAGGCCTCCGGGTACTGCGGGCTCCACACTTCCACTAATACACATGCTCCGTGCTTATTAAGTTCCCTTACTTTACAACACACATAGCATTAGGTTACTTCCTCACTCTGGCAACCAAATTTCCAGGAAACATCTGGAATAATATCAGAGAGTTGGTATTTGATCAAAACTACATCCTCAACTTTATTCATTTGGAAATGACTAATTTCAACCCTTAGGTTTGAACTGAGCACAGATGGATGTGTGTTTCAGGAGTTTGCCAGCACTTTCTAACAGAGGCAACAAATCATCATTGAGAACTCTGAAACAGTGCCTACCTCCTCTGCTCTAGGACAGTGGTCGGCAAACGCATTAGTCAACAGAGCCAAATAGCAACAGTACAACAATTGAAATTTCTTTTGAGAGCCAAATTTTTTAAACTTAAACTTCTTCTAACGCCACTTCTTCAAAATAGACTTGCCCAGGCCGTGGTATTTTGTGGAAGAGCCATACTCAAGGGGCCAAAGAGCCGCATGTGGCTCGCGAGCCGCAGTTTGCCGATCATGGCTCTAGGAGAACTATGGAGGTACTGCACAGCACTGTGAGTACTGTTCCGGGTTTTCCAACAATCCTGGGTAACTACTGATGACTCAAAGTAAACCCCTTAGTTCCTCAAACAGAGTTAGCTCAGCTTAATTTTTTAAATGAATGCTCCAGAACACTGGTTCTCAACATTGGTTATGGATTCTACTTTCTATTTATTTATTTAAGTTTTTTAAAAATATGTTTTTATTTATTTTAGAGAGACAGGATGGGAAAGGGAGATAAAAACATTGATGAGAGAAAAACATCGATGAGCTGCATCCTACATGCCCCCTCTGGTGCATGAGATGATGCCCAACCAATTGAGGCACACCAGCCAGGTGTTTTTTCAAAAAATTGTTTATTGATTTTTTTTTTTATTTTGAGAGAGAGAGAGAGAGCGAGTGAGAGAGAGAAACATCGATTTGTTATTCCACTGATTTATGCATTCATTGGTTGCATCTTGTATGTGCCCTCACCGGGGATTGAACCCACAACTTTGGTGTATCAGGACGATGCTCTAACCAACTGAACTAGTAGGCCAGGGCATCTACAGCACTTTCATAAATACCAGTGCGCTCAGCTTCCTCCCTTCCCCACCCACCACCATTCAAATATTTCAATCTAACTGGTTTAGAGTAAGACTTATACATCAGTATTTTCTTAAAAAGCAGCTCAGCTATACTGAATGAAGGTATTATTCTTAAATATATTAGGTATGATAACAGCATTGTGGCTGTGTTTTTTAAAAGTTCTTCATTGGTGGAAAAACTGGTGAAATTCAAATAAGATCTTTGTTTACTGTAACAGTGTTAATTTCCTGGTTTTGATCATTGTATTTAGGATTCTGTAAGATGCTCACTTTAGAAGAAGCTGTGTGAGGGGTATACAGGAACTCTCTGAACTACTGTTGTGACTTTTCTCTAAGTCTAAAATTGATTAAAGTTTTTAAAAACTTTAAAAAGTTTTTTAAAAAGAGTTCTTTACTTTTAAAGATACGTACTTAAATATTTATGAGTGAAATTATATGCTTGAGACTTACTGCAAAATAGACCAGTTGAGGAGGTGACAGGGAGTGGGTAGGGTATGGATGGACCAGGAGTGTTGACATGTTCATGCCTGCAGTAGGTGGGCGCTGAGTACATGATGGTTCACAGTATTTATCTACTTCAGGGTGTGTGTAAACCTTTCCATCATATTTACTGGAGGGAAAAATTCCCAGGTGATTCTGACACATATTCAGGGCCAAGAAACACTGCTCTGAGTCTTGAAAATGTATAATGAGAAGCTCTGTGTTGTACTACCAGCTACAAACTACTTTACCCAGCTCTTTAAAAATGAGCTGTCAATCTTTCTTACTACGCTTTCCTAAACTACAGAATGACAGATATGGATTAGAGAATCTTTCAAAAAGAAAACAAGAAGCATTAAAAGTTGTATTTTTCTAAAGTCGTCTCTCTGAAAGTTAATATCACAGTTAATTTCTAACACAATAGTAAAAAATGGTCAAGTCTTTCTTATGTCTATAAGGGCATTTCCCAAAGAAGTTTCTTTAAAAACACTATTTCTATAAGATGTTAATAGATGTTACCTAATATAAGGGTTCTGAGATAAAAAAAAGTTTGAACAGTGCTGGTTTATTGTAAGATTCCTAAGAACTTTTAACAAGAAAATATGCATTGTGACTTTCCAAGGTAGTGATGGAATATGCAAAAAGTTTGATCTTCCTTACATGAATTAGTGCTATAGAACTTATTTTGGAAAATAGTCCTGTAGATCAGTGATTTCCAAATCCCAGGTAATGGAGAATGGCTGCAGAATCACTTGGTAAACTTTTTAAAATAATGATTCACAAACCACAAACTAGATTATTAGGGGGACAAGATAACTCACTATTAAAACAAACAAAAACCCAAGTGATTCTAATGCAATCATGTTTGGGACTGGAAGCTATGTAGATCATAATGTAATAAAATAATTGATACCATTTGAAAGGCCACATCAATACCAGCCAATATGAAAGGTCATATTTCATAGTCTACCAAGTAAAAGACTTTCATATATGTATACATTTTATGTAAGATAGGTGCTAATATGCTGGAAGTGGTGGCAAATTTAAATCTATCAATATAACTGACACTACTTTGTCATTTCAAGGATGTACTATGTTCATTTCCAATAAATAATTAATTTGCTGTGATTCACAACCATTTTTACTTGTGCGTTACCGCATGTCAATCTTCTTCTCTGGCCTGAGTCAATGACCAGAACTATTTTGTTAAACAACAGGGGGTGCCATTCACACAAGTGGTTTCTCCACGATAGAGCTCTTGACCTTTTCTTTTCTTTATATGACATACTTTAAGGTGTCAGGAATATAAACCCCTTCTTGAGGAAAAACTTTGAAAAATGTATTTACTTATACCTTTGTGCACCCAGAGCTGTGCCATGCAATGGCCCGGTCAATGATACTTTTCAGTGCTTAAAAGAAGTACCTGCTTACTGTTATTAATAATTACTCAGCTTCCTACCATGCTCTTTAGTTATCTTGTTTCTTCCCTTACAAAACCTTGTGGGTCAATTGCTTCCATTCAATAAGAATTACTGAGCTTTTCATGTGTTAACACAGTGAAAAATATAATTTTTAGGAAGATGTCAAGACTCCTGCTCTCAAAGAACTGATACCCTATTTGAAAATAAAATACAAATTACATAAAGGAACAAGCAAAAGTGATTGTGAAGATATAATGTTAGCTAGAGCAAATTAGTATGGCAGGACTTTACACATACTAATAAGAGCTAACCCTTACTTTAAATAAGTCAGTCAGAGGAAGATAAATAACATATGATTCCACTTACAAGTGGAATCTAAATAACAAGAATAAATGAACAAACAAATAAAAAACAGACTCATCGATGCAGAGAACAGACTGATGGTTGCCAGCGGGGAGTGGAGTTGGGGGACTGGGTGAAAAGGGTGAAGGGAGTAAGCACAGATTGGCCCCAACCGGTTTGGCTCAGTGGCTAGAGCGTCGGCCTGCAGACTGCAGGGTCCCAGGTTTGATTCTGGTCAAGGGCATGTACCTTGGTTGCGGGCATATCCCCAGCAGGGGTTGTGCAGGAGGCAGCTGATCGTTGTTTCTCTCTCATCGATGTTTCTAACTCTCTATCCCTCTCCCTTCCTCTCTGTAAAAAATCAATTATATATATATATATATATATATATATATATATATATATATATATGTGTGTGTGTGTGTATATATATATTTATTTATATATATATATATATATATATATATATATATATATATACACACACATATATATATATGAAGTACAGATTGGAAGTTGTAAAGTACAACATAGGGAATATACTCAATAATCTAATCTAATAATAGACAAATATGCAAATTGACCGCACCTTCGCCATGCCCACCAGCCAAGCCACGCCCACCAACCAATCAGGACGAGTATGCAAATTACCCCAACAAAGATGGTGGCTAATTTGCATATCAAGACAGCCTCAAAGAACCCAAGAGCTGCAGAAGGGAGTAAAGCTTCGGAGAAGCAAGCAAGCGGGGGGGGGGGGGGGTAGGGGGGGAGGAGAAGGGAGGAGCGGAGGCGGGGCCGGGGGCGAAGGGAAAAGCAGGCGGGCTGGCCGAGAAGGCGGGACGGGCGACAAGGGAGGAGCGGAGGCGGGGCCGGGGGCGAAGGGAAAAGCAGGCGGGCTGGCCGAGAAGGCGGGACGGGCGACAAGGGAGGAGCGGAGGCGGGGTAGAGTGCAGCAGGAAATCCTATTGCAGGATTTTTCCTGCAACGGGAATGCTAGTATTGTAATAACTATGTATGGTGCCAAGTGGGTACTGGAAATATCAGGGGGAACTCTATATAGAGTATATTATTGGCTAACCACTAAGCTGTACACCTAAAATTGATACAAAATAACATGAAATGTAAACTCTACTTGAAAAGTAAAATTTAAATTAAAAAAAAGAGTTAACACTTAACTGAGCAATTTAATTTTTCTTCCACCCTTGGGGTAGGTTACTTCTTATTATCCCCATTTTTCAGATGAGGAAAATTGAGACCAGGAGAAGTTAAGTAACTTGCCCAAGCAATAAGTGGTGAACTGGGACTCAAACTCCATATTGGTCTAGCTCCATGGACCACTCTTTTTCACCATCACATTTTACTGTTAGGAAAGACAATCCCACAAAGCAATGAGGACAAATGTCGAAACTCAGATAGAAAAATGACTACTTCCCATAAAGCTGGGCTCACTAGTTCTACTGCCCAGTAGAAAAGGACTCACGAGTCACAGGGAATCACAATAAGTCAGCAATGTTATTTTCCCACAATACTTACCTCTTTGATTCGCTTAACCAAAGCATTCTGATCAAAAGCAACGGCCTCTGCACACTGATGGAGGTGATCCTGGTATCGGAGGCAGAGCTGCAACACCTGCTGAGAATCCAATTTCTCCAATTTGGTATTTGTTGGGGAAGTCTGGCCACTCAATAGCCCTTCAAAGCAGAAAAAAAGAATGAAATCAAATGAAATGCAAGTTACTGTTAATAAACTTATGAATAAAGTAGCTTAATAGTAAGTTTACTAAAGACTGGGTAAGAGACCTAAATTTAATGGTGCATCTTTTGTTATATGCTAATGACAATCACAGCAACTATCATTTATGGAGCATCTACTATGTGCCAAGCACTGGCCAAGTGCTTCCTGTGCATTATTATATACTCTTAATCACCATGGAAAACAAAGTATTGTTAGCTCCAATTTACAGATGAGGAGTCCAAGACACAGAGAGGTTAAGCAACTTCCCTAAAGTCACAGAGCTAGTGAGTGGTTTCTCCAAGACAGAACTCCTGACTTTATGACACTACTTCAAAGTATTAGGAATATAAATCCCTTCTTGATTGAAAACTTTGGAAGATGTATTTACTTAATTCCTTTTAATAATTCAAATGGTTTTCTGAGAAACTGAAAAAAAGAAATGAAATGGATAAGGAAGTTGTTAGGAGGAGATGTAAAATGAAAAAATTTAAAAAGTGAACAGAGTATCAGCTGACACAACCATAAACCTCATTCTTCACTTTTTCTTCCAACGAAAGTTTAGTTGTCTAACTACTAAATTCTCTTACATTTGCATAGGACATTCTATTTTCAAAGCTTTTCATATAGAATTATCTCACTTTTCTTTAAGGTATATACAGAACAGGGCAATTATTAGCATTTATAGAAGAAGAAATCAATAAAAGAGGCTAACTAACTTGCCTATGGTCACACAGCAAAATCCTGACTAGAATGCAAGTCCACCAACTTTTGGCCAAACGCATTCTGGTAATCACACATTTTTTGTTGTTAGGACTCCATTACCTTCTCAAGAATTATTGAGGACCCCAAAGAGCTGTGCTTTATGTAGTTTATATCAATATTCACCAATTAAAAATTAAGCTGAGAAAATTCTGAAATATTTATTAAATCATTCAAAAATAACAATAACTTCATTGAATGTTAACAACAAAAACATTTTTAAGAAAAAAGAATTCTATTTTCCAAAACAAAAAAGTGAGAAAAGTGGCACTTGTTTATATTTTTCTACGTCTTTTTAATGTCTGGCTTAATAGAATATAGCTGGAGTTCTGTACCCACTTCTATGTTGAATGTGTTGCTCTTTCACATCACGTCCCCTCTGGAAAACTCTATTGCACACTTGTAAGAGAATGAGAGTAATTAGCAAATGTCTAAATATTACTGTGAAAACACCCCAGGAGGGTCCTGGGGACCTCAGGTATTCCCCCCACCACACTCTGAGAAGCACTATGCTAGATCATGCTCTACCTCATACCAGAGCCAATGATACAGAAAGAGGTACACCAAAATAAACATGACTACAGGGTACATGCTGGGCATGATGAGGGTGGACCTACCCATAGCAAAAGTCATCTTGGGAACCCTTCCTCATTCCTGCCCCCAACCACCAATCAAGTCCTCACTGGTTCTGAGGTATGGAAGCCCAAGCCAGTGTTCCTTCCCCCCAGACAGGCTGTAAAATGAGCTACCCAGTTGGGTAGTCCCAGAGAATCCTTGGGGGTGCCAATCACTGCTCTCAGATCTTCACCTGGCCTGACAGAGCAGAGTGTAGGGTTGAACCTGAGGCACTGCCTCGCTTCCCAACACTCAGCTTCCAGCACTAGGTCCCTCAGCTGTTCCACTGCTGATCCTAACACCAAGAGCCCAGTTACTCCAGTGGACCTGCCTCTACATAGCAGTTTTTGGTGAAGCTGGTAGTTGCAAAAATGGGAATTTATTTTTTAATTGTACAGGATCTTGTGTATCTATTTACCCAGTCTTCCCCCAAAGGTAACATCTTGAAAAACTACAATACAATATCAAAACCAGGATATTGACAATGATACAATCTACTGGTCTTATTCAGATGTCTCCATTTTACTTACACTCATTTGTGTATGTGTGTGTGCATGTGCGGATGCACCAGTGTATTTAGTTCTATACAATTTTTTCACACGTAGGGTCATGTGTCCACCATCACCATCAGATACTGAGCCATTCTATCACACAAGGGTTTCTTGTGTTGCTTCTTATAACCACATCTACCTCTCTCTCATCCATAACGACATCCACCTCTCTCTTATCCTTGCTAGGGGAGCATCCTTAACCCCAGCAAACACTAATCTGTTCACTATTTCTAAAACTTTGTCATTTGAAAAATGTTTTATACATGGAATACAATATGTAACCTTTGGGGACTGACTTTTTTTTCACCTAACAAAATACATTAGAGCAGGGGTCCTCAAACTTTTTAAACAGGGGGCCAGTTCACTGTCCCTCAGACCGTTGGAGGGCCGGACTACAGTTTTAAAAAAACTATGAACAAATTCCTATGCACACTGCACATATCTTATTTTGAAGTAAAAAAACAAAACAGCAAAAACACCTGCATGTGGCCCGCGGGCCATAGTTTGAGGACGCCTGCATTAGAGATTCATCCAAGTTGTCACGTATTGTCGATAGCTTGTTCCTTTCTATTTTTGAGTAGTACTCTGTGGCATGTATGTACCAGAGCTTGTTTAACCATTCACTCACTGAAGGACATTTGAGTTGTTTCCAGTTTAGGGCTGTTACAAAATTGCTATAAACAGTTGTGTATAGGTTTATGTGTAAACATACGTTTTCATATCTCTGGTATGAATGCCCAAGAGAGCAATTTCTGCGCTGTATGGTAACTGCATGTTTAGTTTTACAAGAAACAGCCAAACAGTTTTCTAAAGTGCCTCTAATCAAGGAGATGGGATTTTTTTTTTTTTCAGAACACTGAAATCTCCTAACATAAATATCAATTATCTCCTATAACTGACAAAGAACACAGTCCTAGAAACAGACTTGGGAGGGAAGATACCAAAAGCTTTTTGCTGTCAATCCAAGACTGAAGTAGGAAAAGAGTGAGGACGCACCATGCAAAGAGGAATGATTTTGTGCCATCAATAGAAGGCCAGGACAATGCAGAGGCCATAAGGAAAACAATGATAAATTCAACAATATAAAAATCAAGATTCCCCATGGCAAAAACAGGTTAAAAAGTACACCAAAATACCTGGGAAGAATATTTGCAACTCAATCACAAATGGTAAGCTTCCTCTTATATGTAGAGCTCCTAGAATTGGCAAGCAAAAAATCAGCCAAAGATAGACAGACAAGGGACATGAAAAGGCATTTCACAGAAAAGGATATACCAATGCCTCAACTATAAGAAAATATGCATAACCTTATTCATCATAAGAAAAATAGAAATTAAAACTTTATTGCTAGCCCATTTTTCACCCACCAAATTGGTAAGTCCAGAGTATGATAAAAACTCCGAAGGTGGAACTAGGAGGAAATAGGCATTGCTGATTCATATGTAAGTCATTAACACCTCCATAGAGGGCAACTTGACATGGATATCAAAATTACAAATGCATAAAGCCTTTGATAGAATAATTTCACTACTAGGAATTTACATGTACATTAGCATGCGTGTTAAATGATGTAAAAAATATATATAAGATTATTCATTGCAACAGTGATTATAATAGCAAAATATGAACAAACATCTCAATGTCCATCAATGGGGAGTTTGTTAATTAAACCATGATGCAGCCATAAGTAAGAAATATGATCATAGAAAAGAATGAGGAAGCTCTGTATGTATTCATATAGAAAAATCTCCATAAGATATTAAGTAATTAAAGAAAGGTATATAGGATAATGTATATAGCATGCTACCATGTATAAAAGGGGAGGGACAATAAAATAAAAATATATATTCATTTTCGCTTATATTTACATAAAGAAACTTAAATGACAAGAATTAGACAGTTGGAAAACGGGGAGCTGGAGAGAGACATTCATATGAATGTAGTTCCCTTTCAAATACTTTTAAACATTCATTTTAACAAAACACAGTCAAGGTCTTTCCCATCTATTAAGAATGTCTTCTGCCGAAACCGGTTTGGCTCAGTGGATAGAGCGTCGGCCTGCGGACTCAAGGGTCCCTGGTTCGATTCCGGTCAAGGGCATGTACCTTGGTTGCGGGCACATTCCCAGTAGGGAGTGTGCAGGAGGCAGCTGATCGATGTTTCTCTCTCGTCGATGTTTCTAGCTCTCTATCCCTCTCTCTTCCTCTCTGTAAAAAATCAATAAAATATATTTAAAAAAAAAAAAAAAAAGAATGTCTTCTTAGTCAACTTTCCCTTCTTCCCTCACTCAGTTATCCCCAACTCTGTAAGTCAAAACCAGTTCCTATCTTCCAAGGTTTATATGTATGAATACACCTTAAAACAGTATCTTCTCCAAGGCAATTAAAAGTCTCATAACAAACTGTGAGCTGGTAGAACAGGGACCATGTTTTACTTACTTTTTATCTCTTGTGTCTAACATACAGCATCTGGTTCATAAAAGGTTCTCAGATTCGGTTAACCAGTTAACTGCCACGATATTTTGAATTTAATTAAAAAAGGTCCACTGCTAGATGGCGTAAAAATGGTTAAGAGGATGCAGTTCTAATGTTGGAATTCCAGGAAAGAGTGAGCTGAGGAAGACTTTAGGAGGAAAAAAGGCTTTTCAGGGTCCCTACTCCGTATTCTCTGTATACACGTAAGAGTGAGGCCTGGTCTCAGTCTGAATCTGCTCTTCCCACGTGAGTGAGGAAATACCCAGTGCTTAAGATTGCTCCTGGGAGCCTGTACTGCAGAATGGGAGGAGAAAAGCTCAGGGACAGCCCAAGCTTCCAGGGGCTGAAGCAGAGGACCCAGAACCCAGCGTTAGCTGCCAAAACAAAACCCTTACTCTTCCTCTTTTAAAAAATATAGGGGGGTGGTGGATTTTAAGAAAGCTGCCAAGTCTAGAAGGTACACCAGGGTGATCAAGTTAAGCTGCTCAGTGATCGATGCTTCTTCTCTCTCATATCAATAATTCTTTCTCCCTTTCCCTTCCCCTCTCTCTCTCCCTTTCTCTTTTTCTAAAAAAAAAAAAAAAGAAAAAGAAAAAAATCAATAAAAACATTTCTTTGAGTGACGATTTTTTAAAAAAAATTTAAGACTTTATCATGTCTATTTCATCTTTTTCTATTTTTTTCTTTTCCTGAGCCCATTAAAAATTATAGACATCATGAATTTCACTCCTAACACACTATTCTTCCACATATTTATGGTTAGTCTTCCATGTTAAATAAACGTTTCTAAATCATGTCTTCCTTACTACGCTAGGGAATAGGGCCATTACCCTCCATTTTCTAATTCTTCTTTAGCTTAAAACAGTGATGTACAACAAAGTAGATGTTTATTAAGTTAAAAACCTGATTTAATAGATTGCATATATTAAGAGTTGGGTTTGCAAATGGTGAAAACTGGAGACATTTCCCAAGACCCTGTTGAAACCACTTTGTTTGTACAGGAATAGACAGTGGGCTCCAGGGAAGGGCGAGGACCAAGACCGGCTATTACACAGATCAGCAAACTACCGTGTGCACCTACCTCAAAGTGTTGAGGGGAAAAAATCATCAGGGTTAGAAATCTGGGAAATATTTTGCTGAGCAATCTTTTTCTTTCTGAAATGTTGGGTAGAGGAAAAATGCTTTTCTGAAATATAGTCAAAAAGCCATATGGGTATTAACCTGGGTTTTTACCCAACTGAATTCCTTGACTTTTAGAGGCTTAGTCACTTACAGGACTAGAAATGAGTACTGTGAGTAGTGGGGCCCATATGAGAGGAACAGTATTACAAGTTCCATTTCCTACCACAGAATACAGAAAGCAGAATCTATGTAATTTTGTGAAAGTATAATTAAACAACAGATTATGAGAAAAGAAAATCCCCCTAAAACTAATAAGGGATTTTTAAAAAACATACACTGAATGGCCAGATTATTATGATCTCTGAATGCATAATAATCTGGCCACTCAGTGTATATCCTATATAATAAAAGGCTAATATGCAAATTGTCCCCTCGACCAGCAGGCAGGCTGGCCAACCGCCCATGTCCCCTCCCTCTGGCCAGGCTGGCCGGACCCCACCCATGCACGAATTCTTGCACTGGGCCTCATACACACACACACACACACACACACACACACACACACACACACACACACTGAGTGGCCAGATTATTATGCGTTCAGAGATCATAATAATCTGGCCACTCAATGTATATATCTTTGATTTCAGAGGAGAAGGGAGAGGGGGAGAGAGATGGAAACATCAATGATGAGAGAGAACTACTGATCAGCTGCCTCCTGCATGCCGCCCACTGGGGATCGAGCCGAAACCCGGGCACGTGTCCTGATTGGGAATGGAATTGTGACCTCCTGGTTCATAGGTTCACGCACAACCACTGGGCCACACCAGCCAGACTAATAAGGGATTTTTTACTCAATTATTCATGGTATAGTTCAAAGATTAAAAAAAAAATCACAGAAACCTGTGTGTTGTTTAAATCTAGTTCTCAAAGGCATTCCCTCCACTTATCTTAAAGAAAGGGGAAAGTCTAAAACCATCTGCTCAACTTGGGCAGGATCTTATGATATGTGTTAGTGCTCAATTCCTTTGGGGCATTTAGAAAGGGTGCCCTCCATGACTGGTTCCCTTAGGGACTTGTATCTCTATTCAGTCACATCAGAGGAGCAACAATCTCACCCGAGAGAAGGAGCCACTCAGAATGGCTATCATTATTGTTTTGGTTAAACTATTTGGGAGAAGAAACTGCAAGTAGAGACAAGCTCAATATAACATGCCAACTCACCAAATGTTTTGTGTGGATAAAAACAATGCTCCCAGGATCTCCCTCCTAACAGTTTCCTAAAACCACCAGAGGGCCTGGCTGATGTAGCTCAGCAGTTGAGTGTTGACCCATGAACCAGGAGATTGGGCTTTGATTCCTGGTCAAGGGACATGCCCGGGTTTTAGGCTCAATCCCCAGTGCGGGGCATGCAGGAGGCAGATGATCAATGATTCTCTTTCATCACTGATGTTTCTCTCTCTCTCTTTCCCTTCTTCTCTCTGAAATCAAGAAAAATGTATTTTAAAATAAATAAAACCACCAGAGGGCCAAAAAAGAACTGTCTCATTGATGCTACAGACTGAATGTCTGTGCTTCCCTCCAAATTCATATGTTGAAAATGGCATGGTATGAGGAGGCAGGGCTTTATTTTTTTATTTTTTTTGGGGGGGAGGGGTGATTAAGTTTGAGGGTAGAATTAGTAATATTCTAAAAGAAACCCCAGAGCACTCACTTGTCCTTCTAGCATGTGGGGACACAGCAAAAAGAAGGCCGTCTCTGAATCAGGAAGCAGCCCTCACCAGACACCGAATCAGCTACCACCTTGATCTTGAACTTCCCAGCCTCCAGAACTGTGAGAAACAAATTTCTGTTGTTTATGAGGCACCCAGTCTACCGTTATTTTGTTATAGAAACCTGAGCAGACTAAGACAGGGAGAATGGGAAAATCTGAATTCGGCCCCTTTATTTATTAGCTGCATGAATTTGGACCATGTACCTTATATCTCTGAGCCTCAATTTTCTCATATGTAAAACTTGTACAATGAAGACTCTAAAACACGGCTGAAAGGAATTGAAGACAAATAAATGGAAATAGAACTCATGTTTCATGAACTGGAAAACAATACTCTGAAGATATCAACTATCCAAAGTGATCTACATATTCAATGCAACCCCTATCAAAATTCTAATGACTTTTTTTTGCAGAAATAGAAAAACCCATTCTAATATTCATATGGAATCTCAAAAGACTCCCAATAGTCAAAATAATCTTAAAAAAGATCAAAGATGAAAGATTCATACTTCCTGATTTCAAAACTTACTACAAAGTTACAGTAATCAAAAGAGTGTGGTACTGGCATAAAGAAAGACATATATATCATTACTAGAGGCCCGGTGCACGAAATTCGTGCACGGGGGCGGGGATATCCATCAGCCCAGCCTGCACCCTCTCCAATCTGGGACCCCTAGAGGGATGTCCAACTGCCCATTTAGGCCTGATCCAGGACTGCTGGCTCCCAACTGCTCGCCTGCCTACCTTCCTGATTGCCCCTAACCGCTTCTGCCTGCCAGCCTGATCACCCCCTAACCACTCCCCTGACAGCCTGATTGATGCCTAACTAATCCCCTGCCAGCTTGTTTGCCCCTAACTGCCCTCCCCTGCAGGCCTGGTCACCCCTAACTGCCCTCTCCTGCAGGCCTTGTCACCCCTAACTACCCTGTCCTGCAGGCCTGGTCCCCCCCCCAACTGCTCTCTCCTGCAAGCCTGGGTCCCCCCCAAGTTCCCTCCCCTGCAGGCCCAGTCACCCCCAACTTCCCTCCTCTGCTAGCCTGGTCACTCCTAACTGTCCTCCCCTGCAGGCTTGATCGCCCCCAACTGCCCTCCCTTGCAGGCCTGGTTCCTCCCAACTGCCCTCCCCTGCTGGCCTGATCACCCACAACTGCCCTCCCTTGCAGGCCTGGTCCCTCCCAACTGCCCTCCCCTGCTGGCTATCTTGTGGCAACCATCTTGTGTCCACATGTGGGCAGGATCTTTGACCACATAGGGGCAGCCATCTTGTGTGTTGGAGTGATGGTCAATCTGCATATTACTCTTTTATTAGATAGGATTACTAATTCTACCCTCATAGAATAGAAATAAATAATAAATAAATCCTCATATACATAGTCAAAATATTTCCTATAAGGGACCGTTCAATGGTAGAAAGGATAGTCTTTCAATAACTGGTGCTAAGAAAAGTGGAATTCACATACAAAAGAATGAAGCTGAACTCTTAGATCTAATACCACATATAAAAATGAACTCAAAATGTACCAAAGACCTAAAACTATAAATCTGATAGAAGAAAACATAGGGCAAAAGCTTCTAGATAAAGGAAGAAAGGTTGTTGGGAGCACCAAAGGATCCTTCCCTTTTTAAAATAATTTGCTTTAAAACTGAATGTGTTCTTTCAAAAATTGGCATATAACACATGATTCTACTTCAAGTAGTTTGAAGTATACACAACTTCTCAGAAATACAGACTTTGCAAGGCACAGCAAGACTGACTATAAAAGAGGGAAGGGTATCCTTTATAGAGTCAACAGCAATCACATTGTGGAGCTGTTTTTTTGTTTTTTTTTTCAGAAAGATGAATCAAAGATTCACTTTAATTGAAAACAAAATACATACTAAGAAAAAGATGGAACAAAAAAGAAATCTGAAATATTAATGCCAAGACTTTCTTGCTCAATGGAGTCACCCTTCTTACAGGTGCTAACTCCTGGCTTCCTTGAAGGATTACATACCCTACACTCAAAAAACACAGGATTATTTACACTGGAAAAAAAACACCTTTATCAAGTGAAAATTCTCAATTACTGGTAGCTTAAAATGCTGAGGCAATACTATTAATTTATAACAGAGCTAATCTGTAAGAACAAGATCAATTTTAGAGAAAAAAAACACATTATTTTTCCACACATGATGTCTACTAATAAGGAAAACAACCCCATTTTCTATTCAGATTATATATATAATCAATAGGAAATATAAAATGTGTTTTCTGTACAGAGAGAGTTGAGACTCAAGGATTTGGCAATAAAGCCAAGTGTCATATGAGAGCCTAGCTGCCTATTATACCGAGAAGCTGAAGAACCAAAATCCTTTTTTCCCACCTGCCCTGCAGCTAGTATATAAGCACAAGGCAGAAGTTCCAGTCTATACACCCAACCCAGACTCTAAACAGGGAGCAATGCTGCACAATAGGGACCTTCCACAATGACATTCTCTGGTGATAGCACTTTCCAGAAAAACAATTATTTCCGAGGCAGTGATAGAAGCAGAACCAGGAACAACATCCAGTCTCCACTCCCATCTAGCACTGTTTGTGGTGCAAGGCATGTCAAGTTCTTGGTAATGGCAGCAGTAGTGACCTCAGTGGGTCAGCTCTGTGGCATAATTTTGGCCATTATGCTTGGGTAGGTAGCCCAAAACCTGATTCTAGAATTCTTCAATAACATTTAACCTCAATGTCTCTACCAGTAAAAGAGGGGTAATAGTATATACCTTGAAGGTAGCTAAAAGGATTAGGTAAAATAATATACAGTGTGGGGGGAAAGTAGGTTTACAGTTGTGAGTACATGAAACACATTTATTATTATTTTTTAATTATTGTATTATTTTCCATATGAACAACTATAATCCTACTTTTGCCCCATGTTGTATGTTAAAGCCTTTTATAAACAACTAGAGGCCTGGGGCACGAAATTCATGCGGGGGGTGGGAGGGATTCCCTCAACCCAGCCTGCACCCTCTCGCAATCTGGGACATCCCTCTTACAATCCAGGATCACTGGCTCCTAACCACTCACCTGCCTGCCTGCCTGATTGCCCCTAACCACTCACCTGCCTGCCTGATCGCCCCTAACCCCTCTGCCTGCCTGCCTGCCTGCCTGATTGCCCCTAACCGCCTATGCCTTGGCCCCCGCCGCCACGGCTTCATCAGGAAGGACATCCGGAATGACGTCTGGAAGGTCGTTCGGCTGTCTGGTCTAATTAGCATATTATGCTTTTACTATTATAGATAAGCTACATCCTATCTAACAAAAGAGAAACATGCAAATTGACTGTACCTCTGCTACGCCCACAAGCCACACCCACCAGCCAATCAGGAGCGAGTATGAAAATTAACCCAAACAAGATGGCAGCCGCCACGGACCTGGAGCAAGCAGGAGGCTTGGGTTGGCCCTGGCGATGAAGGAAGCCAAGCTTCCCGCCCACCCTGGCCTGCCCTGGCCTCCGTTCAAGGCTACAAAGTTTCAATTATAGAAGATAAATAAATCCCAACAAAGATGGTGGCAGCCATGGAGCTGGAGCAAGCAGGAAGCTTGGGTTGCCCCCGGCGATGGAGGAAGTCAAGCTTCCCGCCGCCCTGGCCTGCCCTGGCCTGCCCTGGCCTCCACTCAAGGCTACAAAGTTTCAATTATAGAAGATAAATAAATCCCAGATACCTGCTTCCAGCCGGCCCTGGCCTATGCTTGGGTCGCCAGGGGGCATGGCCGGCCTGAAAACCACCACAGGCCCCTCACCCAGGCCGCCCCATGCCCCAAAAGAACCCCCACTCTGATCCGGGACACCCTTCAGGGAAAACCAGCTGGCCCCCACCTGTGCACCAGGCCTCTATCCTATCGAATAAAAGAGTAATATGCAAATTGACTGTCACTCCAACACAAGATGGCTGCCCCCATGGGGTCAAAGATGGCTGTCCCCATGTGGACACAAGATGGCTGCCACAAGATGGCCAGCAGAGGAGGGCAGTTGGAAGGGACCAGGCCTGCAAAGGAGGGCAGTTGTGGGTGATCAGGCCAGCAGGGGAGGGCAGTTAGGGGTGACCTGGTTGGCAGGGGAGGGCAGTTAGGGGCAATTGGGCTGGCTGGGGAGCAGTTAGGCATCAATCAGGCTGTCAGGGGAGTGGTTAGGGGGTGATCAGGCTGGCAGGCAGAAGCAGTTAGGGGCAATCAGGAAGGCAGGCAGGCGAGCAGTTGGCAGCCAGCAGTCCTGGATTGTGAGAGGGATGTCCGACTGGGACCGGGCATCCTACCGGGCAGTCAGACATCCTACCGGGATCGGGCCTAAATGGGCAGTCGGACATCCCTCGAGGGGTCCCAGATTGGAGAGGGTGCAGGCTGGGCTGAGGGACACACACTCCCATGCATGAATTTCGTGCACTGGGCCTCTAGTATTATTATAATTTACTAGAATTTAACTGCTTTCAGTCACTATATAAAGCATTTATTTTACATTTCATGAGTAAGAGAAACAACAGCTACATTAATAATGGCACTCTCTTAGCCAAGCACAGTGCTAAGCATATTATATATTTTACCTATTTCTTAGGATGACCCTAGGAAACATTTTCTTATCCCCTATACTTAGTAAGTAAAGTAATACAGTAATAATAATAATCACGACAACAAAACACAGTAATGGAAATAAGTGCTAGAATTAAAAAAAAAGAAAAATACTATAAATTAATGATTTTTGGTAACAAATATTACTGTAATTGAAGGAGATAATAAAGTAGCCTATACATGAGAGCTCTGGAATTGCCAGTTCTTAAAATTCTACGGTGCATAATTTGGCAACTTACTTGAGGAATTAATTTAAAATACAACTTTCCTCTTAATTTATGCTTAAGATAATTTTTGCTTATTTGAGATTTGGTTTGGAATCGAAATGTTTTCAATAGCAACATAGCTCATTTATAACTAAATCTTACTCTTTATGGGCTGTATCTCTGGAGCACACTTGGTTAAAAGTTCATTTATGGGATTTACCAGAGCATCGTTTTTGTGTACTAATTTTGACATTCTTCTCTCTCTCCAGTTATCTGGTAAGGTCCTTGAGTAAAGAAATCATGTCTTTTTATCTCTGAAAGACCCAAGGCACATAGTGCCTTATGAGCGTACACAAAGTAGATCTCCACAGATATCTGCTATTTCATACACTGAGGAATGCTTGTATTTGAATAGAGTTCTGCAAACACACAATTGGTGCCCCCTTGGGCCTTGCTAAAGGTCCCTAAATTCTGAAGGCTCAAGTGCCTGGTTACTCCATTCCATTTCCTGCAAGCAAAGTTCTGATTTAAATTTATTTCTCACCAGAGCAAGAGACACATTCTGTTCATATCTCTCCAAAGAAATGAACTCATTCCTGCATCTAAAGTAAATTTACGTCACCCATATATGAAGATATGGGCTCTTCTTGTGCAAATCCCTTGACTGCAGCCTTTTGAAAATTCAGCAAAGGCAGTTATGTGGAACTACAAGATAAAAGTGATACCAAAGGTCAACAAAACCAAGGATTAAACTTTGTTCCTTTCCCTAGCAACTATGTAAAAATGTACACACCATATATCCATCCCATCATCACTTTGTCAAAATGTGATTGATCTAGAGTAATTAAATCATATATTCAGCAAGTCCACGCCTTGGTTCCTTGAACCCTGATCTCAAGTTCACTGAGATAACATATCTGAATCCCAATGTGACCATAAACACAAAGATCCTATCACAGGGCTAACAGAGCTGGTTTCCACATTCCAAGTCCATCAAGCATGTGCGTCACTGCCTTTGTTGTAGAAGATACTCAAGTTATAAAAATTCAAACTTTCCCCACTATCCCTAAAGCACACAGCTGTGAAAACATCCTCCTTTATGAAACACATCAGTTGATAATATTCAGGAAAAAAATTATGTAATTATTTGTTACTCTTTTCTCATTCTGTGCTTTAGTTTCTCCAGAAACAGGAAAGAGCACCACAGGGAACAAGGGAGAGATGGGCAATCGTAGGAAGAAAATCCTTGGTGTCTAAAACCAAGGGAGAGGAGCTGGGATTGTTAAAGAGAAGCAAGCAGAAGCAATAAACTTCCAATAATGACACACACACACTACCAATGTGATACACTGAGTAACCCAACGATTTTCAATCGGTGTGCCACAAGAATTTTTAAAACATGCAATACCTGACTATTTAGTCAGGAGCACGGACCTCTTTTCCCTTAGATTGCCAAATAAAAACATGACAACAACCAACACAACAATAGCCATCTGGTGTGGATGCCCTGTCTTGAACCATAAATATATAGGTCACATAATAGAGTTGCATCTTATTGGTCATATCACATAATAAGGTTGCATCTAATTGGTTAATTCCACATACCAGAAATTCTTTATACAACTATAGGCACCTGATTTTTTTTTTTCCGAGAGAAAGGGAGAGGGAGAGAGAGATAGAAACATCAATGATGAGAGAGAATCATTGATTGGTTGCTTCCTGCATGCCCCCTACTGGGGATCGAGCCTGCAACCCAGGCATGTGCCCTTGACTGGAATCAAACCTGGGACCTTTCGTCCTCAGGCCGACACTTTATCAACTGAGCCAGACCAGCTAGGGCGGCACCTGATTTTTTAAAAAGTCAATTTGGAGCAAAAAGAGTAGATACTATTTTTTTTTGTAAATTAATAAAAATTATACCAATTTTTCTGTCAGATTGGCAAAAAATATATTTTTTGGTGTGCTATAGAATTTTATTACTTAGTTTATGTGTGCCATGAGATAAAAAAGGTTGAAAAATCACTGGGGTAACCCAAAGACACAAACACTTTTAGAACAGAAATATGTCTGATTTTATGACACTAATATAAGTAAGTTAGGGAGACAAACTTACAAACTGGTTAAATATGCGTGTTTTAGAATTAGGCCTGGATATAAATGCTGTCTCTACCTTCAGAGCCATGTAACAGCAAAGGTCTTTAAACCTATCTGAACTTCGGCATCGCCATCTGCCAAATGAGGAAAATTTATACACAGGTTAAAGGAGATAATATAATACCTTTGTGCTAAGAAAAAAGGAGAAAAGAGAAAGGAGGAAAAAGGAAGAAAAAGGAGGGGGAGGAGGAAAGACTGGAAGAAAGAAAGAAGGATAAAGGTGGTTGTTATTATATATTATTAGTGGAAAAGTGGGATTGTGTATACCAAAACCACTGCCTACATGCAACTTCTAAGAAAAAAATAATAGAATGAGGAGTACATAAAAGCACTCTGGAACTTTTCTGTCTACCAAGTATTAAAATATGTGGAAAGTTTTACTATCCAACCTATGTTCACATATATAATTTTCACTATAAAGACAAGATAAAGCTAAATTATACCTTGGAAGGAAACAAAACTAAAAGTAGGTCAAACAAATATGTGTTTTCATGTTAATTGTAATTGAAACTAGTAGGTAAATATATAAAGGTGAAATATTTCAGAATTATTTTTAGGAAGCCGTTCATTAAAAAACAAATTAAACAATAAGTGAAAGTTATAGCAAGTCAAATTTGGGCTTAAGTGAAGGCACCACATTCAACTAATCAAAGCTATCCAATAAAGGAGCAGATTGCCTTGTATGACAGTGAGATGCTTGGGATTATATGTTCAGCAAGTCATGGCTAGTAGTCTAACTACTTAATGAGATACTCTACTAAATACATTCAATTCCAGAACTCTACAAGAAGTAAATTGTATGATAAAACTTCAAAGTCCCTTCCAATTCTAAAATTTTATATTTGAACACTACAATGCACAGCTAACTCTCTGGTATCAATGTTAGGGTAGAGTTCACCTCTAACTTATCCTATTTAATAAAGAGGGAATATGCTAATTGACCATCATGCCCTCACAAAGATGGCGGCACCCACAGCCAATAAGGAGGGAATATTCTAATTGACTGCCATGCCCTCAAAGATGGCAGCGCCCACAGCCACAAGATAGCGGCACCCAGTCCCCTCCACCCCACAGGGGCGGCAGGCGTGCACAGCAAGGCCAGGCCCACCCCCAGGCAGGTCCGGCCATGCCGCGTGCCTGCCTCCGGAGTCCCCCAGTCCTCTTAGCCCCCAAGCCACCCAGGGCCAGCCCAAGGTGCAGGCAAGCCTCAGATGGCAGCTGCCCAGCCGCCCAGGGCTGCCTGAGGCTCAGGTAACCAGGGCTGGCTAAGGCTTGCGCTGCTGGCAGTGGCAGCAGCAGAGGTGTGATGATGGCATCGTCCTCCCCTGATCGCCGGGTTGCCTCTTGTCCCTGAGGGCTCCCGGACTGTAAGAGGTGGCAGGCCGGGCTGAGGGACCCCCTTCCAGTGCATAAATTTTCATGCACCAGGCCTCTAGTCTATATATATAAAAGCCTAAGCGACTGGCCAACCGGCCAACTGCCGGTAGCTATGATATGCACTGATCACCAGGGGGCAGACACTCAGCACAGGAGTGGAAACCACAGGCATGAAAATATGAAACAGACTGATGAATCTCAGAGGGAAGGGGGGAGGGGGAAGGGCAGGAAGAGATTAACCAAAGATGTTATATGCATACTAGAGGCCCGGTGCATGGATTCGTGCACTGGTGAGGTTCCTTGGCCTGGCCTGTGGGGATCAGGCTGAAACAAGCTCTCCGACATCCCCCGAGGGGTCCCAGATTGCGAGAGGGCACATGCCAGGCCAAGGGACCCTACCGGTGCATGAATCTGTGCACTGGGCCTCTAGTCCTTAATAAAAGAAGAGTATCAAATTCAGTTAAGAGACGGACTTGTCACTCAATTCAAACATGTGAGAAACTGAGTTAATGGATCTCATGACCCTCAAAACCAATTTTCTTTTCTCCTGACTGCATTTTTTCCTCCTTGGTTGCCTTGACTATAATCTATTCATTCTAATTCCATAAATATTTACTGAACTCTTCTAGAAATCTATCCAAAAGAAACAAACTGAAACTCAAAAGATTTATATACCAAGATTGTTTACTTCAGTATTATTTTAGTATCAAAAACATCCTCCAAGGGGAAAATTATTATATAACTATGCAACTATAACATATTTATTCAAAGAAATGTTATGCAGCTTTTAACATGGTGTTTTCAAATAATATTCAATGATCTAAGAAATGCAACACTATAATTTTAAGTGAAATGTGATATAAAAGATAAATTCAGCATGATTCTAATTGTAAAGTACATGTATTCATATATGTGCTTAACCTAGAAGAAAATACATAGCAAAATGTTAACAATGGCTATGTCTAGGTGATGGGAATTTTAATATCTTTTTTTAAAACTCTGCTTTCCAAATTATCTAAAATAATTGCATCATCACTCTGTGGTCATAAAAAAGAAACATTATTTTAAAAAATATATATGAGTAAGAAAAGCTATGTTATAGACATCTTGGATTTGTAACTCTGAAAGTTAAAACAATTTATTTAAAAGGAGGAAGCCTGGTATAAAAAAATAAGTTTGCATATGATCCTACATTTGAGATAGTTGCTAAGCATGGTGCTGTCCTTAAATTAATGAGTAAACAAAGAACAGCTGGGACAATACCCAGTTTTATTGAGGATGTAGAATAATAAGAACAGCTAGTGAGGATATATATCAGCATGAGCACTTTGAAGAGTAATTTGACTGCATCTAGTAAAACTGAAAATATATGTGCCTTACTATACAGCCATTTATTCCTAGTTACATATCCTAGAGAAAAACTCTCATACATGTGCACAAAAAGACATATATAAGGATGCCCACTGCCAGTTGCTTAATAGTGAAAAAGTTGAAACAACTCAAACATTAACAGAACACTGATTAAATAACTGTCAAATATTCATTCAATGGAATACTATACCATGGTGAAAATTGATAAATTTCAAAAATAAAAGCCAAAAAAGAAAGTTACAGAAATATGTAAAAGATACAGAATACAATTTATATAAAATCAAACACATAAAAGAATGTTAGATATTGTTTAGAGATACAAAAATATGTGGTAAAAAGTAAAGCCATGAAAAAAATTCATGGGCATGATGAACACCAATCAGATCAATGATTCCCTGCAGAGAGGAAGGGAGAAGAAATATTAGGGAAGGTTGGCTACAAAAGCGTGGCAAGGGGGTGTTAAGTGTATTTAAAATGTTTTTCTTCTAGGGTAAAAAAAAAAAAAAAGATCTGAAGCAAATATGGCTAAATATTAAAATCTGACAGAGTTGGTAAATGAAGATTCAGGTGTTTGTTATTTTTGCTTATATGCTGAAATATTCCAAATGAAAAAATGTTACATAGCAGCTGGCAATCTCTATTGAGGGAAAGGCTCTATCCACAGCAATAATTCTTAAATTCTTTTGGGTCTGAGACCTCTTTGCAAACCTGATGGAAACTATGGTTTCGCTTTCCACAGACTTTATTACACTGCCGCCACTCCACCCTCAGCCACCTTAGGAGACATTCAGGAAAACTATACTCTCTCTTTAGCTAGTGGTTTACCAAGGTAATTTCTACTGATGCTAAGATTTAGCAAAACTAGACAATTAGTGAGGGAGTGATGCACTGTCTGCTCAGAAAGATAGCCTGTGACAAAAACAAGACTTTCACTGAAGAAAGACTGCCAGACTGTTTGACAACTAGTGAGAAGGTTAAAACAAAAAGCCAGTGATACACGTGCAACTGAATGTCTTCAAAACTAATTAAGAAGGTTTGGGAAACTTTAAAAGAAACGTTCTTATACTTAATTAAGACTTAGTATAAAACCGAGGTGTCTGTTAAACTGTGACTGATAATGAAGATGAGTGAGATTTTTGTTCCTATTTCTTAAAACTTTCCTCTACTTGTACATCTTATATAGTAACACTGAATTTGGCTAATTTTATGCTAATATTTGGGTAATATATGCTTCACTTTTCCAATAAAACTGTATTATTTTTCAGAAACTCCAGGTGAACAGAAAAATATACTTTTGATGAGTGACTCCGTTAATGAAGTCTGAGGAAAATGGCTATTAAGACCAAAAAGCCAGAATGAAAGCAAAGCTGACTCTATTTAAAAACAAACCAACCAAAAAAAACTGACTCTACACCTAAGTTGTTAAGTATCTAGAAGGACACAGGGTCTTTTGAAGGCGATGCTTAAAAAATCAAACATACAAAAGGACAGTAAACACTATAATTCAACATTCCATGTGAAGGTCTTCAACTGATTTAATTATCTCAGACAAGGTTTCCTCCTGGAAGTTCACTAAATTGTCCCAGAAATACTAACGTTGTCAGCTTAACAATGCCATGTAAAATTTCCAGCTTCTTTGCCATCGCCTTTCATTCCCTCTGAGGCTGCCATCTTTATATACCAATCCAAATCTTTTCTTCACACACGCCTCTTCCCCCTATCCCTGTCCTGTGAGTCCTTTACCTTATCACCTACCCCTGCCTCTACTCCTGGGCTATATTTGTGCTGCCTCTCAGAAAAAAAGGAACCACCCACAGAACTGGAGATCTGGGGGAGCAGTAAAGGGCTAGTTAAGAAGCCACTTCCACCTCACCCTCTTCTTTCCTGGCAAGGTCCTTCCCTGCCATCCATCTTTCCAAACTGCTTTTTCCCCAACAGTGTTGTTGTTTTTTTATGAAATCTACTAGAGGCCCGGTGCATGGATTCATGCACCGGTGAGGTCCCTTGGCGTGGCCTGCAGGGATCAGGCCGAAACCGGCAGTCCAATGCTGCCTGCCGCTCCTGCTCATCCTGGCCCCACTGCGCCCGACACTGCTGCTGGGTAGGCTCGCTGCGGCTCCGCTGTGGTCTCCAGGCTGCGGTGGCCAGCTGTGAGCCCTGTGTCTGGAGACCGTAAGTCAGCTGAGCAGCTGTGGGAGCGCACTGACCACCAGGGGGCAGCTCCTGCATTGAGCGTCTGCCCCCTGGTTGTCAGTGCACATCACAGTGACTGGTTGACCAGTCCAACGGTTGACCAGCTGAACGGTCGCTTAGGCTTTTATATATATAGACTAGAGGCCCGGTGCACGAAATTGGTGCACGGAGGGGAGTTGTCCCTCAGCCCAGCCTGTACCGTCTCCAATCTGGGACCCCTAGAGGGATGTCCGACTGCCCGTTTAGGCCCAATCCAGTGGGCCTAAACAGGCCTAAACGGGCAGTCGGACATCCCTCTCACAATCCAGGACTGCTGGCTCCCAACTGCTTGCCTGCCTGCCTTCCTGATTGCCCCTAACCACTTCTGCCTGCCAGCCTGATCACCCCCTAACCACTCCGCTGCCAGCCTGTTTGCCCCCAACTTCCCTCCTCTGCCGGCCTGGTCACTCCTAACTGCCCTCTCCTTCAGGGTTGATCACCTCCAACTGCCCTCCCTTGCAGGCCTGGTCCCTCTCAACTGCCCTCCCTTGCAGGCCTGGTCCCTCTCAACTGCCCTCCTTTGCAGGCCTGATCCTTCTCAACTGCCCTCCCTTGCAGGCCGGGTGCCTCCCAACTGCTGGCCATCTGTGGTGGCCATCTTGTGTCCACATGGGGGCAGGATCTTTGACCACATGGGGGCAGCTATATTGGGTGTTGCAGTGATGAGCAATCTGCATATTACTCTTTTATTAGATAGGATAGAGGCCTGGTACAGGGGTGGGGGCCAGCTGGTTTGCCCTGAAGGGCGTCCCGGATCAGGTGGGGGTTCCCTTGGGGTGTGGGGCGGCCTGAGCGAGGGGCCTGTGGTGGTTTGCAGGCTGGCCACGCCCCCTGGCAACCCAAGCAGAGGCCCTGGTATCTGGAATTTATTTTCCTTCTACAATTGAAACTTTGTAGCCTGGAGCGGAGCCAAGCCTGGGGCTCCCTCCGAGGCTGGCAGCCATTTGTGTTGGGGTTATAATTGAAACTTTGTTGCCTTAAGCGGGTGAGCCCGGCCAGGGTGTGCGGAAAGCTTTGCTTCCCCTGTTGCCAGCGGCAACCCTGGCCTGCTCTCTCAAGCTCCATTCTGCCACCATTTGTTTGAATTTGTTTACCTTCTATAATTGAAACTTTGTAGCTTGAGTGGAGGCTTAGGCCTGGCAAGGGCAGGCGGAAAGCTTGGCTTCCTCTGTTACCTAGGAAATCTTGCTCTCTGTGGCTGTAGCCATCTTGGTTTGGGTTAATTTGCATACCCACTCTGACTGGATGGTGGGCGTGCCTTGTGGGCGTGGCTTGTGGGTGTGTCGGAGGTATGGTCAATTTGCATATTTGTCTATTATTAGATAGGATTCTAAATGAAAGCTATAAATGCACAACTTCCTAAGACTTCCCAAACCCTTTATGCAAAACAAACCGTAAAGAAACAGTGCTGCTTGATAATATTGTAAAGCACACATTGTTCTGCCCCCTTTTTGAGGGGATTTAGAAAAAGGGGGGCCCCTCTCGCTGTCAGAAACTGGGGACACTAGTGATATGCACTGGAAAGGGATGCTAATCATCCCCCAACATGGCAGTCCCCATGCAATGAAAACGATATCTCCAAAATGCCCCTATACACTCCCACACTGTTGTTATGTAACATTGGACCACAGACATTCACTGAGCCAGATAACTCCAGCTAATTTCAATAAATAATTGGCTAACCTTGACATTTCCTAGCTTTTAGGAAAATGCAAAATTGGCTATCAGGTTGCCCAAATTCCCAATGTTGCATAAAATTAGGGGGAGGCAAGTGGTGACACCTCCCCCCCCACACACACACACACCCCACGCAGTATTACCTGCTGGTGTTTGAAAATCCTAAATTAAAACGACTGAGTATGGTATCACTGTTTTAGAGACTTCACTCATACTTGATGCAGCACTCAATTGAGCCAAAACAGCTACAGGGGCCATTCTTCCCTGAAAAGGCGGTTACATAACCCTCCACAGGGATCAGTGCACTGGGCCTGGGAGGGAGTGTGGGAGGAGCCTGGTCAACATCTCTCCCCTTCATCAGTTCATGTTCCAACTCGGATTCCTCCTGACAAAACAAACATGGCTTTTATATCACAGTAATTAATCCTTTCGCAGCAAACAACTCATTCTCACATTTCTTCTCCTGCTCATTTCCCCCCATAATTCTTTATCCTTTGCCCGCAATCCCTCCTCCCCACCATGTTGCACTATTTGTATGGGGGGAAAAATTGAGCTGCTTCTTGCCAAGTGTGACATCAACTCATTCTTATTTAGTGATGTCCAGCAAGAACTTGCTCTCCCAAAACGTTTGCTAGTTTTGAAGCAACAGATTACGAACTGCATTTTGTTTTCCCTGTCTCTTGTCTTTGATGCGTTAGTGTATCTTCTGAAACAAATGATGTAACACCTTATTTCTATGACCCAAGGCATTACAGACGTATGTATAAAAGATCTTTTCAAACAGCTTCAGGAAGACAAAGTATTGCCTCTTTTACTAAAAGGAAAAAGATAGCATGGTAACAGTTAATTTGACATTTAAAGCTTCCTGAGAGAGATACCTCTCAGTAACAAGAAAAACCTATCAATATTACAGAAAATGCAAGCCCAAAATTCTATTCTAGGTGAAGAACTTTTGTTACCGGGTTGGGGGGGGGGGAGGGAGATGTGGAAAGAAAGGAGAAATATGAGTGACCTTTAAAATAGTAAGACAGACACATCACACTACTTCATGCGTAACATCAATTTGGCAAAGCATTACTTTATGAATAATTTTGGCAAGCCAATGACTTTATTATACACATAAAATAAGCTAAAATTCAGAATTATTTCGGTTAGCTTATTGGAAAAACTGGTGCTAGTGTTCTTAGATGTGTCCAACTATGATGGAACTACTGAACTATGTCAGGTACTAATCCTTCTCCTGAAGTCTTCTATAAAACCCTTTCCATTTCATTACTTTGTTAATTAAAAGGCACAAATGGAAAAATATTATTCCTTAGTTTTACTTCCTTCAGGGGTATTATCAGCAAACCACACTTAAATATCAGAAAGCTGTAAAATGAAAATAGTGTGAAAAAAAGAAAGGATGGGCTCTGGCTGAGTAGTTCAGTTGGCTGGAGTGCCATCCTGATACACCAAGGTTGTAGGTTTGATCCCCTGTCAGGGCACACACGAGAATCAACCAATGAATACATAAGGAAGTGGAGCAACAAACTGATGTTTCTCTCTCTTTCTCCTTTCTTCTTTCTCTAAAATAAATTTTAAAAAAAGAACTGATGTTACATAAAAATATAAAATATCACATATAGTGACTTTTAAATTTATTTTATATTTAAATAGCTAGTAATTACTAGGATTTTCAAATCACAGAGTATAAAAACTCACTGAAAAGCTTGTTACCCATGTCCCAGATCCCAGCCCATTCCCAGAGGTAACAACTTTTATTAGTTGGGTATTTTTTCAGAAGTTTTTAAAATGCATATTCAATTAAGACAAATATATATTCTTACTTTTATCTCTTTGTTATCTAAAGGTAACTTACTGCTTTTTAAACTTAATATAGTTTGGAAAATTTTCCATATCAGTACACTTCCTCTTGTTTTTTATATCTGCATAGTAGTATCCCATTATATGGCTGTATCTCCATTTAAAAATATTGAGTTATTTCCAACCTTTCATTATTCCAAACAATATTGCAACAAATAAATTTGGTTGTATGTAAGTGTGCGTGTCTGTGTGTGTCTGTGTGTGTATACATAAGTATGTATATATATATATTATATATATATATATACACACACACACACACACACATATATATATACACATATACATATATAAAAATAAATAAATGCAGGGGTGAACAAAAGTAGGTTTACAATTGTAATACAAATAAATAATCTATAATAATAAAAGCAAAATATGCTAATTAGACCAGATGTCATTCCAGACGTCCTTCCTTCCAGACAAAGCCGCAGTGGGCGGGGGCACTGCAGTGGTGGGTGGGGGCCACGGTGGCAGCAGGCGGGGGGCCAGGGCCAAGATCTCTTGCACGAATTTCGTGCATCGGGCCTCTAGTACAGTAATGATAAATAATAATACAAAAATAAACTGTGTTTCACGTACTCACAATGGAAACCTATTTTTTCCCGTCCCTGTACACAGAATGCATCGGTTAGTCTCCAGTGTGGGTTGGTCCTGGGCATGAGTGCCAGTTTTGTCACAATGCAGTACTGCTGACCAGGATGGCACCGAGGAAGCTAATACACACAGAAAACGTGTGACGACCACCATGTCACTAGTTCGTTATCTAGTGTGGAGGCACTCTGTAGTTACCAGTGCTGCCCGGGGGGAGGGGGTCAGTGTAGATACAAAGCACCTCGACATACTTTCAGACGTGTCACTCAGAGCTCAGAAGTTTTTAGGGAGAGCTAGTTCTGTTAGAAGCGGGGTTCCAAAATTCAGAGATGCAAGATTTAAAATAAACTAGGAGAGGAAAACAGAAAACATATACCTTCCTGGGAACTGCAACTGTTGAACAAAACAAGTACAAAAGGTCTATAGAGAAAAATAAGAAAATCATAGGTTTTTGCGTGTGTGTGTGTGTGTGTGTGTGTGTGTGTGTGTGTGTGTGTGTGAAGTCATCCTGAAAAGGACAAAGGAAAAGGCCTTCAAAGTTGTAATTATAGAAAATTGCTCAGGTGACTCCATCCCACCCACATGCTTTTGATTTTCAAAAAATATGATGAGTGTTTTTTAAGTTAGTGTTCCGGAAAGACTGCAGCTGTTCAGCACAGATTTTACATGCTCAGTTAAGAACACTATTTTATCAACATAAAGGTTAATGGCTTCTAAATGAGGGTAGCAGTTTCCAACATGAGTACCGTAAATTCATATTAGCATTCACTCTGTTTAAAGATACAGACCCAGGAAGATGAACTGGCCCTTGGAATGAACAGTGAAATAATAATTCAAAGATTCATAATTCGCTTCAACTCCCACCCAAGATTTTTAGCTGGCCCTTTATAAAACATCACATCTGAGTTTAAGCACATCAGCATGGAGGTATTTGCCATGACTGTAATACTGCACTCAAGACAGGAAAACAGAGCAAACTGAAAGATACCTGCCCCTCCCATTCCCTATCACACTCCCCACCCACCCCATTCCCAGCACCACCTTCTTATCTTCGACCAGAGGGGCACTATAATTGTGCTAGCCCAGGGAATGTTCAGTGTGCAATGTTCAGACCTACTAGCTGTGGGTCTGCAGGGCCATTTAAACAAAAATTAATCTCCCCTTTCCAATTCGGCTGTTCAAGCAAGCAATCCTACAGCTGTTTCCATTTCCTTTAGGCCTATACCCAATCTTTCAAGTCCTGTCATCTCTTCCTTGAAAATGTCTCTCAAATTTGCTCTTCCTTCCACCATCCTCAACCCAGCTCAGGCTTTCATCAGCTCATCACTAGAAAACTACAACAGTCTCCTACTGTCCTACCAATCAAGCCAAAACCCAAAGCTATCAACGTGTCAATATCCTACTCCCTACTGCAACATAAAACTGCCATCACTTCTTATGGCAGCACCTCTGAACTCCTTTCCCTGGCTTTCAAGAGCATCCACGATCTGGCCACAGTTTAGCTTTCAGATCTTAACTTGCTACTCCTCCCCAAGGTGCACCCGTCTCTTGGTCAAGCAGTTATCTCACTGTCTCCACCCACTTCCCCAACAGCAGCACATTCAGGCCCGCTTTGCTCATTCTCTCCTTCTGCCTAGGAATTCCTTCCTCCACCCCTTCCAACCCAAGCCAACACATCCCACCAAAATCCTGCCTGTTCTTGTAGACTCTGCACAATTAATATTCCTCTGCATGGTGGTTTTGTACAACTACGGCCCACCTCTTCCAGGCCAATGAAAAGAACTGGGTCTTTGGAATATGACAGGCCTGAGCTTCAATCTCTGTGGAGGGTGAACACATCTAATCTCTCTTTCACATAGCTCTGCAATGCGTGACATGCATGGAGAGCACCTGGTGTAGCACTTGGTATATGGTAAACAGGCACTCAACAAATGGTAGGTATTATAACATCATGTGATATTACATGAGCACTATGCTTCTAAAATCCTAGGCTTTAAATCCAGTATGATGTTTTGTTTTTTTTCTACTAGGTTGTAAAACTCAAGAGCAAAAATAGTGTCACATCCAGTTGCATTTCACATGTTTAGTAACTTCAACTCACTGGACAGCCAAGAAACAGGGAAAAACAAATAAAACGGCCTACAGGTCACCAAATAGTTCATTATAAATTCCGTGTATTAGTGCCGATGTATTTTAGTAACAGGAAGCCCTTCAGACTGCCCCTAAAGGTCTATTGATTTTTACTTTGGTTTCCAAGCCAACAGTAACAAATTATAAGTTGACTACAACTTGCTATCAGCAAGGGAGACAACAGAATAACTATAAAAAGTAAACATACAAACATAAAAAGTAAAATTGTAAATGAAATCAAATCCAGCAACCAAAAGTTCTGTGTTAATTAGAGTATTAGCAAGCATAATTTCAGAGATAAAGTAGCCCTAATGTTACATCATTCAGAGAGAAACATACAAAGTTATAATCATGATGGTCTAAGTCCAATGATCATAACTGTTAAAGTTAGAAGGAATTTCTGCACAACTACAGCAAATATTTGTTGAGTTCCCAATATGTACCAAATACATACTACACATAAATCATGCTGTTCACATAAAATAAGCCTCTCTTAACTCCTTGAGGTAGGTATCAGTATCCTTATTTTACAGATGAGGAAAATGGGGTTCAGAGAGGTTAAGCAATTAGCCCAAGATCATATGCCAATGCGTGACATGTTCCATCCCTGAACTAACTCCAAAGTCTGTGCTTTTTCCCCCATATGCTATACTGTCCCTCCACATGCTTATGAATTGCAAGAATTGATTCTAAGTACAAAAGAGGATCCTTCCAGTTCTGCTTAAACATATCCAAAGGAGAGTTCATTACTTTGTAAGACAGCATAGTGGTTGGGAGCATAGGCTGTGAGACCAGTCAGATCTAGGTAAGAATAGCTGTTTAGCTACTTTCTAGCTGCACACATTGAACAAATCAATGTTTCTGAACAAGTTTCCTTATCTATAAAATGGGACTAAAAGGTACCCATACAACAAGGCTGCTGTGAGGACTAAATGTAAGATGCTGCATGAAAAGTGCTTGGCTCATTGCCTGACAAACTGTAATTGATCAATAAATATTACCATTAAAATGCTTATTATAGGAAGTTATTTATATCAAACTAAACTCTACCTCCCAATAACTTCTGTCCATTGGCCTCAGTTCTGATCACTGCGACTTCACAAAAGTGGATCTAATACTAATCCTGTCAAACAAATAAAGATGCTAAAAACAAAATATTAAAACAGAGATGTGTTCCCCTAAGCCCGTGGTCGGCAAACTGCGGCTCTCGAGCCACATGCAGCTCTTTGGTCCCTTGAGTGTGGCTCTTCCACAAAATACCACGGCCTGGGCGAGTCTATTTTGAAGAAGTGGCGTTAGAAGAAGTTTAAGTTTAAAAAATTTGGCTCTCAAAAGAAATTTCAATCGTTGTACTGTTGATATTTGGCTCTGTTGACTAATGAGTTTGCCGACCACTGCATCTCTTCTCCAACTTCAAAATTCTTATCTGCTTCAAGACTCCTTTACATAACAAGGTTTCCAGACAATGACCTTATGGTCAGGCAATTCAGCATATGCTCGTTTATAAATATCTCCTTAAGCATGACACCCAGAACACTCTCAGGTATAGAGTGACCAGTGCCAAGTACTGTGCCTGAGACCCCTGCTCTTCCACTTTCTGATCTTGATACCGATAAAAGGCCCCATTGAATTGCTGTTGGGCCAATTTTCTCATATCTTGTCCATATGCAACTGATTGTTATTTTTTTTTTATTGATCTGAGAGAGAGAAAGGAAGGCAGAAAGAGAGAGAAAGATCAATGTGAGAGAGATACAGTACACTGATTGGTTGCCTCTCAGACGAGCCCCGATTGGGGACCAAACCTGCAACCTAAGTATGTGCCCTGACTAGGAATCGAATTCACGACCTTCTGGTGCACAGGAGGATACTCCAACCAACTGAGCCACACTGGCCAGGGTGCAACTGATAGTTTTTATGTAGGACTTGACATGTACTGCTTTAAAATGTCACTGTGGTTTCAGCCCATTTAAAATCTACTGAGATCATTTTGAACTCTGCATCTGTCATCTGTCATGTTAGAATTCCTTCTAACATTTCATCATCTGCAAATTTGATTAATATGCCTCCACCACTTTACTTAAGGTCAATCAAAAAATCTTTCATGAGTATCAAGTATGTCCAGGGTCCTTTGGTAGGAACTGAGTCAACTGACATAATGTTGAATAAGATAAAGGTCAAGGTCAGAACCCTGTAGCATCTTACTTCTGATATTCTTGTGGGCTTATATTGAAAAAATTTAGTTTTGTAAAAGACAAGGCTGATGGAGACACAAGACAGTCTATAAGTACTTTAAAATGGAGCAAGCCTTCTACAAAGAGTTGGAACCAATTGATAGAATATTATAGTGATACACATTCTGGAATCATCTCCCCTCTTTCAAGTGCCCTGCTTCTCACCCATCATTCCCCTTTTTTAATGGGGATACTTTTTTCTGTCTAAGCTTCTGGCACCTCTTGTTCTCCATAATTCATTAAAGATTGCAGTTCAGTAACTACAAGTTCTTTCAGTTCCGTAGGCTGGAGAGGTGAGGATGGGGTGGAAGAATAGATTGGGAGTGAGGAGACAAGCACCAGAAAACAATGTATTTTGATCAGCTAATTGCAGTTCAGATATAGTCTATCTGTGATTTTAACTACTCCTTTGTTCTATCATTTCCAGTTAATTATCTTTCCTTTTGACAGAAAATATGGAAGCAAAAGAGGTGTCAAATAGTTCTGCTCTGCCATACATTAGCATGACCTCAGTTGGCACAAGAGGCTAATTACATCTACTTACTGCTACCTTTGCTGGGAATATAACTTTTTGTATTTCCAGGTATTCTTTATGTCACTCACCTCAGAAAACTGTTTACCCTAGCTTTTATATATCCTGACCCTATTCAAGTCATCACTCTTATACCTTTGTTACGTCACATTTGCTTCTTTCTACACTGAGGACACACACTTTGAAAAAATAGAGCATTTTGGAATGTTTCTCTGCCCAGCCACAGTAATCACTTCAAATATCTTACCTTTTTCTTTCTCATCATAATCATTTGTGTGAAGATGTATCATATCAATATAGAGAAAGTAAAAAAAGATGATGAAGGAGATGGCTTAAGGCAAACTTACATTTTAGTGGGTGAACTATTAAAAGGCAAGCTCCATGAGAGCAGAGATTTTATATTTTGCTAGAGGCTCACCTACTAGAACAGTGCCTAGAGCTCACAGTAGCCACTCAAATATTGGTTAAACAAATGAACAATCAAAGTCTTCAAGGAGGGTAAGATTTTAGCAGGCCACAACAGAGAAGACACCTTATAGATGGAAGGCCGTGAGCAAAGGCATGGAGGTGGTAAAGCAAGGGAAGCGTCTAATTTGGCCTGGAGCTCAAGACACACACAAGCAGTGAGAGATGAGAATATAAAGACTTCTTGAGATCTTCATGTCAAGCTGAGGAGCTCAGACCTGCATGTGTGAGGCAGAAGGGAGCGACCAAACATTCTGAGCAGGAATCATGTAACGTGAGCTTGGGTTAAGAAAGATTCGGGTGCCCTGGCCAGTTTGGCTTGGTGGCTAAAGCGTCGGCCTGTGGACTGAAGGGTCAAGGGCACATGCTCAGGTTGTGGGCTCAAACCCCAGTAGGGGGTGTGCAGGAGGCAGCCAATCAATGATTCTCTCTCATCATTGATGTTTCCATCTCTCTCTCCCTCTTCCTTCCTCTCTGAAATCAATAAATATATATATATATTTTAAAAAGATAATAATCATACTTATCATTGTTCATTAAAAATGTATTTATTTGTACTGACCTGGGGAAAAGAACTCTATCTAGGGATAGTTACTACCTTTCGATATACTTTCTATTTGAACTCAGAGCATTTGCCTCAATAACCTATGTCCCGTCTCCATGTTGGAAAGAGTAAGAGCCAGCAAGTGTTACCAAATCAAAAGTAGGGATAAAACAGCCAAAATAAAGAGGCCCTAGAACCACAGCTTCTTGCCAGAATTTTTGCAAGTCGGAGGAGAATGGCTTAGTTGTCTAATCAAAAGGAGTTATGCTCATATCTGGGAACATTTTTTTCATTTCCATCTAGCACTTTTAATGTGTGGGGTTGCCTTGATATTGTTTCAATCTTTTTTAGGATATTGGCAGGAAATGGAAAGAACAGCAGAAAGATAAAGCCCATCTGGCCACAGTGTTAATGTTAACTTTTTTTCTGGTCCTTGGACCAGATTTCCAAATGACTTACCTTTTCTTATATGTGCTCCTTATGAGTCTGGTTTCCTTCCCATAATTATTCATGTATTGTCCTATTTTTCTTATTGCATTACTATGGAACATTCCCTGATACGGTGGTTTTAATAATGTGCTTATCTACCACTGCTCAATGACCACATCCAAAGAAAACAGTGAATGTCATAATGAAATTTACTTCTTTATTTACAGATATATTTATTTTGCTTTTGGATATTAACTATCCCTGGCTAGCAGTTCCTCTTAGTTGATTTCATGCAGTCTAAATTAGCCACAGCCATGACATTGCTACCCTATTTAGGTTTGGAGCAGGTCTTAAAATAGAACTTTTACTCTCCTTTCAAAGGTTGTTCTTGTTGTTAATCCTCACCTGAGGATAGTTTTTTTCATTAATTTTTAGAGAGAGTGGAAATGAGGAAGGGAAGGAGAGAGAGAGAGGGAGGGAGGGAGAGACAGAGAGAGAGATAGACAGAGAGAAACATCGATATAAGAGAGATACATTGATTGGTTGCCTCCTGCATGTGCCCTGATTGGGGCCAGGGATTAAATCTGCAACCCAGGTATGTGCCCTTTACTGGGAATCAAACCTGCAACCCTTCAGTGCATGAGCTAATGCTCTAACCACTGAGCCCACTGGCCAGGGCAATGGTATGATTTTTATCACAGCTACCATATGTTTGGGGAAATGTGGTCCACAATGTGGTTTCAATCTCAGAAAAAAACGCCTCAATGTTTTAAATAAGTATGGTAAAAATAATAAATACACACAGTGGTAATATATATAGGATACCATAATAAATACTGCATTAATGATATATATATATATATATATATATATATATATATATATATATATATATAAAATAAAGCATGGTGCTAATAAAAATATAACTAAAAGAGTGTCAATGAATTTTACAACATTGAACCCTACCTCTCACTAATTACATATAAGATGGCCATCTCATTGTCCCAAAAAATACTAAATAGAAATTAGAAATTAAAAAATATTCTTAACACATGGCAAGAGTTCTATATCTATTGACTGTAACATGGCATGAGTTCTCCTCTGGCTCTTTGATCTGGGTTCTGTGCTGTTAAACATTTTTCAATGACCTCATCAGAGGTCACTCATAGTATATTATTCACAGGGCTTCACACAAAAAATCAACAAGCTAAAAATACAGGCTACATCTGACACTGAGTTACGGATGATTGCAAAGTCTTCACTGAAGATCCAAAAGCCTATCTGGAGAAATATAGAATGAAGGAGGTGTGGTTTAACAGCAGCACACGTGAAAGCGACTTTAGGGTTTTAGATTATTCAATTTTGGCAGCCACGACTGCATGTGGCTGCCAAAAATGCTACTCCAAACGTGGGCTGTATTAGAAGAAATGCAGCATGCAGAGCCAGCCAGTAGATCCAGCTCACACCTGGAATGTTTTGTTCAGTGCTAGGGGTCATGCTCTAAAAGGGCCAAAATGGAGTACGTTTAGGTTTGAGATCAGAAGGCTGAGTGACACAAATTCATGTTATACAAGGGACTGAAACTGTTAGCTTAGAGAGGAGACAGTTCGACAGTTTTTAGTGAGTACATGTTCTTTTCATGATCAGAATAAAAGACATTTCCAATTTGGGGGAAAAAACATTTAAATAATGCCCAATTCTGGAGAGGATATTATGAATCTGATATGTTCAGGCACTGCTGGTTTATTAAACCTTTTAGAAAAAAATTTTTCCATGCATTGTTACAGCCACAAAATAGTTGGTATAGTGGCTTTATAGACAAACTATGGTAGATTCATAAGATGGACTATTGACTGGCAATAAAAAAGAACAAACTCCTAATAAAAGTACATGGGTAAACCTCAAAAATGCATTATTCTAAGTGAAAGAAGCCAGACTTAAAAAGCTATATTACCATATGATTCCATTTAAGTAACATTCTGGAAAAGGCAATACTCTAAGGACAGAAAACAGATAAATGGTAGTCAGGTTCAGGTGAGGGAAGAAATTGACTATAAAGGGACATGGGAAGAGTTTTGGGGAATGATGGAACTATTTCATATCTTGATTGTTAGAATGGTTAAGCAACTGTACAGATACATCAACAATCACAGAACTGTATATTAAAAAGGATAGATTTTACTTTATTTAAATTATATGTTAATTTTAAAAAAGGGGAGGAGAAAATCTTTAAGGCAGCCAGAGAAAAAAGATACACACAGAGCAACAAAGACAAGAATTATCATTTTTTAAAATAAATCATCACCCAAGAGTATGTTTCTATTGATTCCAGAGAGAGAGAGGAAAGTAGAGGGAGAGAGAAACATTAATGTGAGAAACATTGATCAGTTGCTTCCTGTATGCACCCCACCAGGGATCAAACCCACAACCTGGGCATGTGCCCTGACCAGAAATTGATGACTTGGGTGTATGGGGCAACACTCCAACCAACTGAACCACGCTGGCCAGGGCTAAAAATTAAGTAGAAATAAAGACTTTTCCAGAGCAACAAAAACTGAAAGAATTCATTACCAACAGATCCATACTATAAGAAATGTCAAAGGAAGTTCTTCAGGCAAAGGAAATATGAAATCAAATAGAAACTTGGATCTATATTTAAAAATGAAGATCTCAAAAAATGGCTGAAATGAAGGTAAATATGAAATATCTCTTCTATTTTTAATAGCTCTAAATAATTGATTGTCTAAAGGAGGGGTCAACAAAGTATGGCTCACGGGCCAAATTTCACCCACTTCCTGTTTTTGTAAGTAAAGTTATATTGGAACACAGTAACACCCATTCTTTTATGTATTGTCTATGGCTGCTTTCTTGCTACAATGACAAAACTGAGCAGCTGAGACAAAGACCAGATGGCCTACAATGCCCAAAATACTATCAGGCCCTTTACAGAAAAAAGTTTGCTGCCCCTGGTCTACAGCAAAAATAGCAATGTATTGTGGGTTTATAGCATATGTAAAAGAAAAATATATAACAACAATAGCACAAAATATGATGAGGAAATTGGAGTATAAATACCTTCCTGTGATAAAAACTCTACACTATATGTGAAATGGTGATTAATCAAAGATGTGTACTATAAACTCTAGGGCAACCACACAAAACTTTTTATGATTTAAATAATAAGACAACAGTGGAGATAAAAATTGGCTCATAAAAGGAGTTGATAAGTGCTAAAGTAGACACACACACAAAAAAAAGAGGGGGAAAGGAATAAAGAACACATGGAACATATGGAAAACAGCAAGTTGGAAGAGTTTAATCCAACCACATTGAAATTACATTGAATATAAGAAAGCTAAAGATATTGTTTAAAAGATAGAGAATTCAACATGAATAAAAAAGCGAGACAACTATAGGGTACGGTAAAAGTAGGTTTATAGTTGTTTGCATGGAAAACAATACAATCTATACTAAAAGCCTAAGCCACCGGTCAACCGGTCGACCAGTAGCTATGATGCGCATTGACCACCAGGGGTCAGACACTCAAAGCAGGAGCTGCCCCCTGGTGGTCAGTTTGCTCCCACAGCAAGACACAGCTCGAGCCTCTCCCACGGACACTCCCCCTGCGCACCCCTCCCCCATCCAGACCGGGATCCGGATGGGCATCAGGACTGGGTGCGAGCCCACTACCGCTTCTCCCTAGTACAGGTGGGCAGAGACCTCAGCGGAGCGGCAGCAAGCCTACCGAGAGGCCCGGGCTTGGGCTCCTCCCCAGCCGCCTCCCCTTCGCACACTAGTACATTCCTATGGGGATGTAGGACTGACAGTTTTGGCCGATCACCGTAGGCCAGGCGGAGGGACCCCACTGTGCACCGGGCCTCTAGTAATCCTACCTAATAAAATGGTAATATGTAAATTACCATCACTCCGCTACGCCCATGATTGGGCCAGAGGGAGGCACAGGGGGCGGGACTCGGGGTGGCTGGGGTAGCCGATTGGGCCAGCGGGACGCTGAGCTTGCGTCACCAGCGGCAGCGCAAGCTCAGCGTCTGCGCCATGACTGTGCTGCGGCACAGAAGGGGCCTCTGGGGCAGCGAGCTCATGTCCCGCTGCAGACCATCAAAAGCGGGGGAGCTGGGTGCCTGTCTGCTCCGGCGAAGCGGAGGCTTCTGAAAGGGCTGGTGCACCAGCGGACAGGCACCCAGCTCCCCCGTGATCGAAAGCGAAAGCGTGTAGGGGACCCTACACGTGCATGATTCAATCATGCACTGGGCCTCTAGTTAATAAATAATAATACAAGAATAAACTCTGTTTCACATACTCACAAATGTAAACCTACTTTTTCACCACCCTGTATATGCTGGCTACAAGAAACTCACTTTAAATATAAACACAGAGCTAGATTAAAAGCAAATGGATGGGACAGGTATGACTTCTTGCTACAACCAAGTGAGACAATAAACAAACCCTTGCTGCAAAAAGCAACTATAAAACTGAACAAAATTAAAAAAAAAAATGAACAAAATTCATACAAACAACCAATCTGAGGCTTGAAAAATCAACTGAAGGCATACAATACTGTGAGAAGCATTTATGCCTAAAAACGCATGAACTTGAGTAAGAACAGTAAATCTATGGCATTCTCACCTGGGGCCTCTCCTGTCCCTCCTGCCTCAGTTGAAGCAGACGTCGTGCCAGACGGGGACAGGATATGAGAAGGAGAAGCTTTCTTTGGTGCAGTAGGAAGAGGTTCACTTAATTTGGAGCAGTGCATAACACCCACGTCCCGTGGTGGTGTCAGTGAAATTGATTCTCTCAGAGATGGGCAAGTGGGAAGTGCCAAATGCTCTATTAGCACAAAGCTGTGGACATGTTTGGGGCAATTTTATTCCTGGTGGAGGCTGCGTGCTTTTAGAGCAAAATCCGAGAAGGTCTCATCAGTCACACTCTCCTGGCTGACACTGAAGCTGTGTGCATGCCAAGAGACAAGGTGAAAGGGCCCAGTGGAAAGTAAAAGACAGAGGCTTGAAAACACCCTGAACTTTGAATGTGTGACTTACCCATAACAGACCCATTGACAGATGAGAGAAACCTTACTGTTCAAGGTGGTTCAGTATAACCTCTATTCAATCACTGGCTGACTAGTATGTCATGTAGATATAGGGGCACCCCCTGGGAAAGCAGACTAAAAATAAAAACCAGTTTAAAAAAGTGAGCAGAGACATCAATGGTCACAAATCACAGCAAAAAGAGATTTCACAGTTTTAGTAAGCATGTTACCAAACGAAGAAACAATGAACAAACAAAAATAGTAACAACAGTATGCGTTAATTAGATTGAGGTGATTATCTCCCAATGCATATTTATACCAAATCATCAAATTGCACACCTTACCTACCATGTATATACAATTTTTAATTGACAAATATTCCCCAATTAAAGAAAATAAAATAACAAAAATCTTGGGAAGAAAATTATTGTTACACTGAATACACAAACAGAGATACTCCATGACAAGATAGAAATCCTGAAGTTGAAAAGTACAATAACTGAAATGAAAAATTCACCAGAGCAATTCAACCGCAGTTTGAGATGGCAAGAGAAAGATTCAGTGATCCTAAAAATAGAAATTATCCAATCTTAATAACAGAGAAAGAAGATTGAAGAAAAATAAACAGAGCTTCAGAAATTTGTGCAACACCAAGCATTACAACACATACACAATGGAAATCCCAGGAGAGAAAAGAGAAGCTTACCAATTTTCATGAAAAACATTAATCCACACATTCAAGAAGCTCAATAAACACCAAAGATAGTAAATATTTGAGTAAATATAAAATATATATTTGTGTTTTTACTAATTTCTTCTCTTAACATCTTTGAAAGATGTAAACATTTAAAAAATATATATTTATAGTAAGTATAAATATACTTATATTTTAATATAGTTTATATATTTATATCCTATATAATAAAGAGGGAATATACTAATTGCCCATCATGCCCTCACAAAGATGGCAGCACCCACAGCCAATAAGGAAGGAATATGCTAATTGACTGCCACGCCCTTAAAGATGGCGGTGCCCAAAGCCACAAGATGGTGGTGCCCAGTCCCCTTAGCCCCCCAGCCGCCCAGGGATGGCCCAAGGTGCAGGCAAGAGTGCAGAGATAGCCTGAAAATAGTTTTCTCTTCAAAAACTTAAGGTCACTGAAAGTTTCCTTGGCAATAATTTTTCCTTTTCTATCCTGATAAACACTAAAATAACTAATTATAGATTACTAATGTGTTACAGAACATTTATATTTTTCAACTAGGTTGTGCTTGAAGCTGTGACCTGGTTTTATGAGAAACCCAGATGCTACAGAGTAAACTGAATTAGCCAAAGTCTTTTGCAAATATTGCCTCAGGTTGTAGCAATTGTAACCAGTTTAATAATTGTTTTAGTCTAGTGACATCTAGTGGCAAAAGTGGTAAAAATATCACTACTGTAAATTAAACTACATTAAAGGGAGGCCATTTTATGGGGGGGGGGGGAGACAAAATATGAACAAACTATATTTATTAGCATTAAAGAATGTTTCAGTCTCTCTTTGGCCTATATCAGTGGTCGGCAAACTCATTAGTCAACAGAGCCAAATATCAACAGTATAACAATTGAAATTTCTTTTGAGAGCCAAATTTTTTAAACTTAAACTATATAGGTAAGTACACTGTTATTAACTTAATTAGGGTACATGGTATTTTGTGGAAGAGCCACACTCAAGGGGCCAAAGAGCCACACGTGGCTCGCGAGCCGCAGTTTGCCAACCACTGGCCTATATAACTGTTAACTCCTCTCAGTAGGATTTATCATTTGTTTTCTTATCTTGTAGCTGGTACATATTAATCTTGCTATAACATAAGATTTACTGAAACAAAAGATACTAATATTTTAATTGTAAGTTAGAGAAAGTTCTCAGTTAGAAAGACTGAATAAAGAACAAAGCTATCCCCAATGGTGATTATGCCTGCTCCAACAATCTTGCAATTCAAAACTGCATTGTTGTTTACATAATTTGCTTACATCCCAATATATAAAAAGCTAGGGGCCGTCATGACCTAAATGACCAGACAGGTGGCTGAACAGCAGGGGGTCCGCAGCGGGGGCGGGGCTGCGGCAGATGCCTGCGCCGGGGATCTGGTTCAAGCCCCGGATTGTGAGTTGCATTTGGTGGGAATAGGGTGGAGGACTTGAGCAGAGGACAAAGCCCTGGCCAGAGCCCTGGCCAGTTGGTAAGGTCTGGATAAGGCAACCGCCTCTCTGTGCGCCTGTGCTGGGGGTCTGGTTCAAGTCCCAGATTGTGAGAGGGTGAGTGAGAATGACAGAGGCTAAGGGACCTGCAGAGGGTTAGTGGGGGTGGAGTCGATCTTGGATGATCAGGGAGGTGAGGCTGAGCAGAGGGCAGAGCTCTGGCCAGAGCCCTGGCCAGGAGGCCTGTGGTCTGGGTAAGCCAGCCATAGGAGGGATTAGTCCTGGGAACTTTGGCATTGTAGAAAGAATAGGGTGGAGGACGGCTTGGCTGGGACTTGCCCAGAGGTGGAAGATCAGGCAGGAGGAGGCTCTGCCAATAACAGTGGCGGCGATCTGAGTTCCGGTCCTGATGCTGCTCCCCAGAGAACATTGGAGCTGGAAGGCACCTTCACAGCCACTGAATTCCCATTCCCTTTACAGGTAAGAAATCAAGGCCAGGGAGGCCTGGTTCAAGTGCAGGGGGTCCGCGGCGGGGGCAGGGCCGCCGCCGCGGAGGACACCTCTCCGTGCATCTGCGCCTGGGGTCTGGTTCAAGTCCCGGATTGTGAGAGGGTGAGTGAGAATGACATAGGCTAAGGGACCAGCAAGGGGTTAGTGGGGGTTAGTTGTAGAAAGAATAACTTCAGCCATCGAAGATCAAACTGTACACCCCAAATGCTTTTTCTTGGATGGTCCAGGTGGTAGTGGAAAAACATACCTTTATAAAGTTTTAATACATTATATTAGAGGTTGTGGTGGTACTGTTTTACCCACAGCGTCTACAGGAATTGCTGCAAATTTACTTCTCGGTGGAAGAAACTTTCATTCCCAATATAAATGACCAATTCCATTAAATGAAACTTTCAATTTCTAGACTCGATATAAAGAGTGAAGTTGCTAAAACCATTAAAAAAGCCAAACTTCTCATTATTGATGAATGCACCATGGCATCCAGTCATGCTATAAATGCCATAGACAGATTACTAAGAGAAATTATGAATTTGAATGTTGCATTTGGTGGGAAAGTTCTCCTTCTTGGAGGGGATTTTAGACAATGTCTCAGTATTGTACCACATGCTATGCGATCAGCCACAGTACAAACGAGTTTAAAGTACTGAAATGTTTGGGGATATTTCAGAAAGTTGTCTCTTAAAAGAAATATGAGATCAGAGGATTCTGCTTATAGTGAATGGTTAGTAAAACTTGGAGATGGCAAACTTGATAGCAGTTTTCATTAAGGAATGGATATTATTTAAATCCCCTGTGAAATGATTTGTAACGGATCTATTATTGAAGCTACCTTTGGAAATAATATATCTATAGATAATATTAAAAATATATCTAAACGTGTGATTCTTTGTCCAAAAAATGAGCACGTTCAAAAATTAAATGAAGAAATTTTGGATATACACTAGTATAATAATAAATCTTTAGAAACTTTCATTAATGATTTTAATCAGCTCTTATGAGGCAAATAATTATATATCAAAACTCATTCTTTACAATGTCACTTTGCATTTCATTAGCTTTCTGTGAAACTGAATTTTGATAGAAACATTTTTTAATTTCAATTTTATTTTTTCCATCACCATTTATCCACTCTATCAACTCTCCTCACCCCTCTTCCTTTACCCCTGCAATCACCACACTGTTGTCCATGTACATGAGTTCTCTTTCTTATTTTTTCTTTTTTGCTCAATCCCTCTACCTCTCCCCAACACCTCCCCACCTCCCAAAGCTATCTGCCTGCTCTCTATCTATGAGTCTGTCTCTATTTTGCTTGGCAGTTCATTAAATTCCACATGAGTGAAATCATATGGTGCTTGTCTTTCTCTGACTGGCTTATTTCACTTAGCATAATGTTATCCAGGTCCATCCATGCTGTTGCAAAGGGTAAAATTTTCCTCCTTTTTATGGCAGAGTAGCATTCCATTGTATAAATGTAACAGTTTTTTTATCCACTCATTATGAAAACCCGTGACTTCTAAAAAATTCTTCCTCAAAAATGAATTCTCAATGAATCCAAAATTTAACATACAGGCATCAATATGAATCAGTTTTAATACTGGAGTTTACCCAAAAATAATAAAAACCCAGTAACATATTGAAAATACTCTTTTGATAACCACTTTTTAAAATATCTAAAATCATTTAGTTAAATGATCTAACAGTTCTGTGATCTCAAGTAAGAGATTCATGTTCTAGTTCAATGTTTTCCAAAGTGTGATCCATAGACCCACTTCAGAATCACCTAGAATGCTAGTTTAATATACAGTTACCTTAAACCTGAACCTACTGAATCAGACTCTCTCTCTCTGAGTTGGGATCTATAACCAGAATTTTTAAAAAGTTTCCTCAGATGGTTTCTTATGCATGATAAAGTTTTGAAATTAATTACTATCAAGATCACGAATATAGCCCAGCAGGTGTGGCTCAGTGGTTGACCGTCAACCCATGAACCAGGAAGTCACGGTTCAATTCCCGGTCAGGACACATGCCCGAGTTGCAGGCGCAGTTCCTGGTGGGGGGCATGAGGGAGGCATGATTCTCTCATATTTTTTAAAAAGACAACAAATATAAGTTCTTCTAAGTTGTTCTGCCTCTCTCAGAATAAGCTGTTCCGCCCTTTAAGTTCTCCAAAGGGTTACTTAAAGGGTTATACTTTATTTACAGGCATTATCGTGTTGAAATACAATTTATCTGTTAACAAGATATCTAGTTTCTTTCACTAGACTGTGAGCTCCTCATGAGAAGGAATAATGGTTTTTGTGTTTGTATCTCTAAGCCTAACAATATCTAACAAACAGCAAGCATTCAATGAATCTGGTTAAATGAATACATGAAACATCATGGTTCTAAAAAGAGCACGTGACTTTGACTTGTGTCCAGTTCCAAATACTATACAATTAGCATCAAATTAATCTGTTCAATAGCCAGTTAAAATTTGGGGGTAGGGGAATGGAATTTTTTAAAAATGTTAGGAATACCTTTAAAATTCAGATTTCCTAAACATTTCAGTCTCAAATGCTAGTGTGTTTAAAAACAGAATTTTTATATGTGGTTTTGGAAAAGTAGAAAAACTGGAGATGACTAACAGAATTTTATATTATTCAGCCTTAGAATGTTTCTAGGTTGTCACTTAGCAGAAACTACTGACAAAACAGACCATAAAAGGAAATATATACATGTATCTTTATTGTCATATTCCAGGAGTAACCAGCTAGCTCCTTCAGGAAATGTTATTGCTTACAAAGAGGAAAACATAAGCACAATAAGCAGAGAAATGAAAACCTTTTTTAAAGGTGGGGAAGGGACATCTAAAGCTGAAAAATACAATTGTCTGAAATTAAAAATACATTGGATGGGATTAAGAGCAGTGAAGACATAACAGAAATAAAGACCATTGTGCCTGGAAACATAGCAGTAGAAATTATCCAAAGTAAGGACAGAATGAAAAAGTTTTCTTTTTAATTGAAAGGTGAGTCATCTGTGAGAAAATACCAAGTGATCTAACAGAAATTGAAGTCCCACAAAAAAAAGGCATGAGGACAAAAAAATATTGGAAGAAATAATGGCAAAACTATTTAATAAAAACTATACATTTATTGATCAAAGAACATAGACCACTTAGTGGGAAGTCATCATTTTCAGTATGGATAGGTAAATATAGAAATAAAGGTAATCAGGAATAAGTGATCAATTTTTCTAATATGGTGTTTTTGGGGAAAATATACTCTTAGGATCAATCTGGGCCTAGAGTCACCTTTAAGCCATTCAAAGAAGATCGTGCTCTGATTAAGATCCATTCTCTCGACACCCCATGTTCCAATACAGAGATAAAAATCTGACTGCTGAAAAACACAGGTGTCTTATAAATGCAAAGACTTTCTACCTTCATACTATTTGTCTGGCTAATAGCCAAGGAGGTGAAAAAGATGTAAAGAAATTGGTCACTGAAAATCTAGCTCCCTCGTGATCTCCTTATCGCCCTTTTCCATCGAGTCATTCTAACCCAGCTTCAACCTCAAGCACTAATTCTCAACGTTCCATGTGATTTGAGAGCCTTCACTGCTGTTCCATGAGATCTTGCTCCCCCAAGAAAAGCCTCAAGCTCTTTTCAATTGCCAAAATCTACTTCACATATACCATGGTCTTCACAACCAAACACAAAATTCCCAACAAAGCTGTTTGGTGTCACTGAAGCATCCACACTGTATGTTTGACCTTCCTTGTTGGTAACAAGGACAGTCTCTTCCTTAGTCAGCAAGACAATCATATGCTGTATCCAGGGTCAACAACAAAAATGATAGGTCAATTGCAAAGAATGTGCCTGTGAATGCGTATGTGTATGCATGCATATATTCATCACCATGAGTAAATAGAATAATTATTTAACATATGTATATATAAAACATCAATATTGCATTTAGCTTGTGAATATTTCATTTCTATGAAATGACATAAAATAATGGGAATCATTAAAAAATATGAGTGGCTAAATTTTAAGAAATCTATAGAGCTTGTTTAATCTTTAGGAATCTAACTACTTTGCATCAAATCTACATTTTGACTGTGTTCTGTCATTACCATTTATTGCTACTTTCTAATTTTTTTATTTTAATTTTCTACTAAATGTTTTACATTTCAAAATAAATTGGTAAAGTCAGACACTGCTATGACAAACAGAAATTCTTTTGACTTAAAAAAAAAAAAAGAGGAACACATATTTGGCATCTGTATGGAACATACATTATATTCTGGTGTAATTATCCAAAAGGGTTAAAGACCAAAGAAAGAATCTGCTTGCTTATTAAAAATGCAAACATTACCTCAGTCATACAAATAGCCCCAAACTCGCCTGGCCGCTGCCTCTGCAGATCACCCACCAGCATCAGCATTACATCATATGACATTATGGAACAATAGTGAACTCTGTGTAATACTTGAATATATTGTTTTGGAAGAATAAACTGTCATTAACTTGAATAAAAGCTTTCTGAAATCAAACCTGGGGGGTAGAGCCCTCCCTGTGTGGCCCTTTTACTACTTTGAGAAATAGCCTCATCCTGAAAGCAGGAAAGAGGGAAAAAGAGATTAGAGTATAAAGGCAACAGTGCTGAGTGGCCCCTGCAGCCGCCCAGCAGACAGCTGGCAGGGCTTTAAATTACCAGACAGAACAATGTCAAAGCAGGAGGCACCTCAACACATGCTGCACCTAAAAGTCCAAACAACCTCACCCCCATCCCTCTATTTCCTAGTACAGCCCAGTGATTTGAACAATGGGCTTTGCTAGAATTGGGAACTGAGTCTTTTCCTATGTACACAATTTTTACACACTTGATGTCCCGATGCCATTGCAAGATGGGCTATCACTTGTAGCCATGTGACTTTTAGGCACTGAATTTAAGCTTTGAGCACCAACGTTTTAATCTACGAAAGGAAATGAATAACAGCTATTATGCAGAGGCATGAGGGTGAGGGAATTAGCTACTATTGTATTTATACTTACTATTTCCACCCAATTGTCCCCCCTTTGCCTACCTTTTCCACTGACCAGGATGTTCCTACTTACTTCACAAGTGAAACATGAGCATCAACTTCAATGCCGTTGTCACATGTTGCCATTTCTACTTTCATGCCACTCTTACCAAGTGACTTCTCTACCTTCCAAATCCTAGATCACCTCTCAACTGCAACCTGCTACTCCTCTTTCCTGAAACTGTCCTCAGTATTCTCAATAGACAAGGTTCACAGAGGCAAAAAAACAAAGCTAGAGCAACACAGCTAGCTAGTTGGTGGCTGAGTCCCATTTAAAACCTCGTTCATCAGTGCAACCAAGATCAGCTGCACTGCATTGACTACACCTTATTAACTGTTCACTTTCAGATCCCCAGAGATTATTTTAAATCTGAAGTCAGCTTCCCTTAGTACCAAGCCTTTTCCTAGGCTTCACTTACTAGTCAATTTATTATCATAAATTATGAGTTATTTCAAATATTTAAAAAAAAGAAACATTAATCTCAGGAAATTATTAAGTATATCTCAAAGTTCTGGGGGAATTATTGTTGTTTGTTTTTAGTATTTCCCTAAAGTGGGACAAAAATTTGTCACATAAGGCCTCATCCAGGGACTAAAAGAGTTTATAGAGAAAGGTCGCAGTTAACAGCCATGAACATTCTGACTGTGAGAAGTACTTCATGCATTTCCAGAGGGACAGAGTAGAAAGGTTTCCTTAAACCAGCCGTCGCCAACCTTTCAGACCTCATGGACCACCAGAGGTCCGCGGACCACCAGTTGGCGATCGCTGGGAGAATACCAGTTCCCACTCTAAGTTTCTAAAGATAAAGGTTATATCTTTTAATATTATTGTACAAGGATATGTGGAGATGAAAATTTCATTAATGTTGGCTTCTTTGGAGAATCACATCATTCCTCAAAATTATGAAAACTAGTAAGAGGATGTAATGTGTCATTTTATGTAAGAGCCAGAAGAGTTTACCAAAGTCTAACTCTAAGGACTGTGGGGAACAGACTGAAAGCCTGTACTGCCACATTAGTAAAGCAGATGAAGTGCTAGGAAGAATGAGTTGATATATGGATCATCTATGAAGCACCATTTGTTTTTATATTTTTGTTTTTTAAGTATAGTGTGGGATAGTGTAACTAGTATAGAATTTGACATCAGTGATGAAGGTTCAAGTTCAATCTACCAGCAGCTATCGGATCTGGCACAAATCACTTAAACATATTTAATGATATAAGAATTAAAGGAATGATATGTGTATGGCAGGGGCTTTTAAAATATGTAAATGTAAGATGATTTCTGTTACTGTACATTGTACCAGGTTAATAAACCAGTACCTCATGTTCATTTATACGTCCTAATATTTTAGGGGAGAGGGAGACAGAAAGAGAGATTCTTCTAGTAGAAACCCCACTCCATTAACAGGAAATCATTACCAGTACTTAACGGAGATATGAAAATAACAAGATAAATTAATATATTTACTAATTTAAAATTAACAAAAATATGAAATTATTAAATAAACAATAAAACTCATATTAAAAGGTAACTACCTCAATATACACTAATCAAGAAGGCTAATGGTTTGTATACAATCTCCCTCCTCAATATATACACTCTCCTCTCATGTAATTAATTCTGGCAACCATTAATTCATGGTTGCCAGAATTAATTAAAAGTGTATCAGTGGTCATGGAGATTTCCTCTATGGATCTGAACTAGCCAACCCATAGTCCAGACCATTCATGGAAATATAACAGGTAAGGGCTAAACTCCAACATCATTCATTCATTCATTTATTTATTCAGACCCTACTTTATACCAGGCTCTATTCCAAGAGCTGAGGATTTAACACTTGGAAACAATGCCATCACACATTCTAGTAGAAAAATAGAGACCGTAACCAAACAAACAATGCAGTAGGACAATGATGATTAAGTGCTACAGAGAAAAACAGGCAGGGAAAAGGGCTGTAATTCTAAATAGGGCAGTCAAGGAAGGCTTCACAGAGAAGATGCCATTTAAGGAAAGACCTAAAGGAGAGGAATAAGGCACACAGATATGAGAGTAGTGGGGCTATGCAAACCTTTCCAGCAAGTCCAGATAAGTCAAAATGCAAGCCCTTACCTTTCAAAAGAGGTTGGAAGGTTGGAATCTCTTGCAACTTGATGACATCAGGATCATTGCTGACGTTCCGTGAGGCCTGGGAGCCCTGAGCTACAACCACAATATCATCCATCTTGGCTCTGTGCTTAGCTGGAGAAGGAGTCACTGAAAATAAAGTTACACCGCTCAGGAGTTGCATGTTCATTAGCCACCTCTGTCTCACCAAAGCTGTTTCACTGTAGTTATTAAAAATAATATTTTTATACCAAAAAAATGCTAACTGAATTTTTCCTGCGGTGGGGGTTCAAAGGGAAATGAATCATGGAGGAACTCCATTTTCTATCATAGTTTTAAATAACTCAAACATTACAATATATATATATATATATATATATATATGAAATTGTTTTTGTAATTTAAAATATTTTATTATTTGGCACACAAAAGAATGAGCAAATTATGTTTTTAATTTTTATTTCTTTGATCTTCTTGATGTCTGTCCCTATTTTACCAATGAGGAAATAAGGGTACAAAGTTTGGCTGTGACTTGCCCAAAGTCAACAGCGGTAGAAAAAGAGTTAGGAAAGGAATTGGAGGTCTACAAGTTGTTGGTACACATGACCCATCCCTGCGGCACTGCGGTTGCAGAGCTGTCTGGCCACCCATCACAGCAAACCAAGTACAGATCCTAATTAGGGGGGGATGGGGACAAACCCTGACACCCAACCCTAGATAATGGGTGTATTCCTGAGGCACCAGCCCCCTCACCCTTAAAGTTACAGGGATTAGTCCAAGAAGGTAAAAAAAATAATAATAATAATCAGTAAGTCCCTTCTAGGCTGAGGCAAAATTCAGACACTTGGAGGACTGCTTAGAGAGGCAGGTCAATATCAGGTCTCTATGCAATCTACTCGGAGGGAAGTGATTCAAACTATCAAGGACTCACTAGTCCAAGACATCTTCCTCTCCTCAAATATGTTCCTGGCTGGGGCCAGAATACACCTTTTACACTCTACAAGGCAGATTTGCAAGCTCATCCATCGGTCAGGTTCTCAAAGGTCGATCCAAGGATGCCACAGAACTGCCCTGCCACCTAGAGGCTGGAGTCTCGTATGGCATGGCGTTCACTCTTCCAGAATCTCTCTCTCTCTCTCTCTTTTTTTTTTTTTTCTCTTTAAGAAATACCTCTTAATCTCTTGGTAATTTACCTAACGCACCCAAGAGTTAAAAGATTATACACCTGTCACACATCCCTCCTGAAAAGGAACCTCTGGGACCCGTTTTGAAGAAGGAACCTGTTCTTAGCAGTCCTGTCTACGATCCATCCACTGGGAGAACCAAATCTCACTGTGTCAGTCCTAAAGCCAGTAATTAACTAGGTCATCTTTTACATAGGCTGTGGCTCGGAGACACAGCTGTTTCGAAAATAAATAATGGGTATGGGCGCTCACGCTGGCTTAGCTGCTGTCCCAGGCACTCCATCAGGGGACTCAAGGCTAGGACAGATGGTGACTTAAAAAAAAAAGCATGGTGAGGGCTTTCGGGGCGTTCGTGTCCGCCGGTCCCAGACCCCCACTAGGCTGGGAGGCAGCGCCCTCCGCAGGCCGACACGGCTGCGTGGAGGAAGGTGGAAGTTAGGGCACCGACCTGAGGAGTTCAGATCGTTGGGTCGGCTCTCGGCCTCCGAGCTCTGCTCACTGCCCATGGTGCGGGCAGCAGCCGGCAGCGAACAGCGGAGGGGCGGTCGCCGCTCCGGCTGCGGGGCGACGGGCAAGGACGGGAGCGGGATGGGGATGCTACATCCAGTCGGGGCGCCGCAGCGGGGCGCTGTGTGCGGCTGGAGAGCCCAGCCCACGTAGAGGGGCGCGGGCGGTGGGGAGTGGGGAGCCCCTATTTGGGGAACGGACGCGCAGAGAGCAGCACGCGGCCGCACGCAGCTCGCCCGCCTCCTCTGGAGGAACGCCAAGGAGGGAGAGGCGGGGAACGGCGGGCTTCAGCGGCGCCTGCCACCTGCGGGCGGCGCCGCTGCCACTCACTCGCTCACGCGCCGCAGGCTCGCTCCTTCCGGGACGCGGATGGGCGGTGCCGGCGGCGCGCGGCCGTCAGTTCCGGGTTAGAGGGCCGCCGCCTCCCGCCCCAGGACAGGGCGGGACGATTCGCGTAGGAAACTAGGGTGACGCCCCCTTAAAGGGCCCGACCCTCTGAAAACCAGACCCGCCCCAAAAGGATATTGTACTGACCCCGTCACCTTTAAGCATCATTCACACATTAGACACTTTATCCCTCTCGTTAGAACGTTATAAAATAGATGTGTGTGTGTTTTTAAACTTTATTTCCCAGATAAGGAGAGGTGGACTCAGGGTCTGAGTCCACAATTGTCTGGGTGGAAAGCTCCTGTTGCAGCTCTGAAAGCTGGGCGTATGGCAGTCAGTGGACGACCATCCCCAAAATGGTGAGAGAAGGAGCTGGGAATGAGACAAAATGGAATGTGTGCATCTTCAAAGGAAAGTGGATGCCGCTCCAGTCTAGGCACTTTCTAGGAGACCTTGACAATTATCGGCAAGCTGCCATTCTGAAACAAGCAAAGGCGAGGAAGGAGTACAGGTAATGCAGAATGGAAACTGCAGTTTGGGCAGGTCAAGGACTTAGACCTAGCAATGCAATACCATCAGAGGTGGGACGTTCTGGGATTCTCAGAACTTTGCAATTGATTTCTATTGTTTGCTTCATGAAATTTCAAGCAAATGCCCTGAGATGTTATATATCTATAATAATAAAAGCATAATATGCTAATTAGACCAGACGTCCTTCTGTCCTTCTGCACGAAGCCATGCCTGCAAGGGAAGCCCAGGTCCCAGGTGCCTGCTGGGGGCAGGAGGGAAGCCCGAGCTGGGGGGGGGAGGGGGGGGGGCGGGGCGCAAGGCCTACTTCTTGCACGAATTTCGTGCGTCGAGCCTCTAGTGTAAATATAATCTCAGAAAGAGTGCCAAATTCACTAAATGATTAAGTTCCTTCTATTCTATATCTCAGGCATTTCCCCTATTTTATCTTATTTAATTTTCACAACAACTCTGAGGCCCATAAACAGGAAACTTCCTTATGGTCACTAAGCAGAATTAGTATTTAATATTAGTCTGATTTCACACCTCAGGCTCTTTCCTCTACTCAGCATTACAGCACCGGGGGTGGAGTGGGGGTGGGGGAGTAAGTGCAAACGAATACAAGTTCGATGTACTGTGAGGATAGAACTAAAAACTGCCTGAGAGATCAAAATAAACTCCTTCTTAGAGGTGGTGTGTAGGTTTTATTCCTTCTCATTTATTTTTCCTCTTTGCTCTTCTGATTGGGTAATTTCAACTGATTGGGTAATTTCTAGCTCACTGATCTTTTTTCCCTGCTTAGTCAAGTCTGCTGTTGAAGCCCTCTGTTGAATTCTTCAGTTCAGTTTTTTAATTATTTCTTATGCTTTTTATCTCTTTGTTGAACTTTTCATGTTGTTCTTGTATTGTTTTACTGATGTCATTAAATTATTTTTCTGGGTTCTCTTGTAGCTCTCTGAACATCTTTGGAACATTTATTTTTGAATTCTTTGTCAGGCAATTCCTGGATCTCCATTTTTGGGGGGACCAGTTACTGGAATTTTACTGTATTCTTTGGTGAGACATATTTCCCTGATTCTTCATGATCCCTGTAGACTTGTGTAGGTGTCTGCACCTACACGCTTTATGGACTGACTTCAGTAAGGGAAAAATTTCGCCTGCAGGTGGAGGCATGTTGGAACATGCTGTGTCCCCAGTGATATAAGGCACAAATGCAGGGGCTTATGGTAGCTAATAAGTGATAAAACCAGGAGTCAAGCATTCTAAAACTCATTATATCTCTAATCCACTCCAGGCTAGCTCCTCCTCCCATGTCTTTATATTGCCTGGCGACCCGTCCATCCAGTCTCCAAGCCAGAAATCTGCTTACCCTCATCCCCACATCAACCAATCACAAGTCTAGAGAGCCTCTTGCCTTAATTTCTTTTCTATCTCTATGCCCTGTTCAGAGTCTCCTCATTTCTTGGAAAACAGAATGACTCTGGCATCACCTCCTTCAATCCATCCTACATGTGGCTGGCAGAGAGAATTTTCTAGAATATTAATTAGGTCTCTGACCTGTCATTGCTGTACTAAAAACCTTCAATAACTCAGCATGTCTTTAGGATAAAGTTTAAAATTTAGCATATGGGATGAAATTTCCTGAATAGTCATGCTATTTTGTCTGTCTGGAATAGTTAGCTTTCATCTCTCTATCTAGCTAACTGAACGTCATCCTTGAAGATTTAACTTGTTGAAAATTTATATCCACACCAAGCCAGCACACAGATACTTATAGCAGCTTTATTCATAATTACCCAAACTTGGAAGCAAACAAAATGTCCTTCAGTAGGTGAATGGATAAACAAACTATGGTACATCCAGAAAATAGACTATTATCCAGTGATAAATAGAAGTGAGCTATCAAACCATGAAAAGATATGAAGGAACCTTAACTGCATATTATTAAGTGAAAGAAGCCAATCTGAAAAGGCTAAATACTGTGATTCCAACCATATGACATTATGGAAAAGGCAAAACTATGGAGACAATAAAATGATTAGTGATTGCCAGGGTCTGGGGTAAGGAGGGAAGGGATGAATAGGCTGAGACAGAAGACTCCTAGAGCAGTGAAATCTGTATGGTACTGTAATGGTGGATACATATCATTACACATTTGTCCAAACCCATAGAATGCACAACACTGAGTGAACATAAAGTAAAATATGGACTTGGCATTTGTCTAAGTGTAACAAATGTACCTCTCTGGTGTTGCTAACAGGGAAGGCTATGCTTGTGTGAGGGCAGAGGTTATATGGCAAATCTCCCTTCAATTTTGCTGTGAACCTAAAGCTGTTCTAAAAACATTGTCTTTAAAAACAAAAACTGGTTGAACTTACGCACCTTCTATCAGAAGTCCGTATTAGATGCCCCTCTTCTGGGCTTCCTCAGTTAGGATCTCCCATCATGACATTTATTCTTTACACAACAATTGATTCACCTGTCTCACCCCCCTGAATATAAGCATCTTGAAGGTAGATTCTGTGTCTTACTGGTCTTTAATTTCTCCTGCAGGTGTTTAGTACATGTTTTCTGGATAAAACACTTAAAAATAAATACACCTCCACAGAAATGGGACTCCTAAGTCTCAGGAGAAGAGGATCAGTAATCTCCTCAGGCAATGAGGAGACAATGACTATAATTTTGAATTTAAACACCTAGTTCATTTTAATAGAAAAGTTCCTCAATCGTTATTTTCATAATTAATTATTATTTTAATTATGTTCACTGTCATAACTGAAAAAAAATGGTATATCACTTCAGTGATAACAGGTTCACTATATCAAAACATTGAATCTGAAGTCTCTAAGTGAGGGAAAGGTCACCTAGTGCCTAGTATGGACTAATCCTTACAGGCAGATTCAAGGAATGTGACCTATCTATACACCCTGGACCCCCAAGTATATCATCTGCAGAGATAAAATATACTATCCATCAGTCTATTGTGGCATCAGGAAAGTCACTCCAATGGGAAGTCACGGTGGAATTTCCTTGTCTTTGATAACTCTTTAAAGTTTTTGCAGTATTATTGTAATTCAGGAGTAGGTCATCTAAGAGTTAGTTTCACACAATGGACCATTATTCATGGGCAGTCTTGTTCAACATATGCTTCCTACAGAGATTGGTTAAAACTAGGATATAGCTGTTGGCTTTATCAGGGCCAGAATAATAATCTACAACTGCAGAGTGCTTTAGGTTTGAAAGCTCTTTCACACCTACCAAGGTGGAGATATTGTCCAAGTTCAGACCTCTTGGCAAGTTGTCAGTGGTTTCGTAAGGTTGCATTTGTTTGCATGTATATGGGTGTGTGGGGTGGAGTGAGCATTGATGAAAAACACACTTCTCCAACCTATGCCCTAGTTCTTTCCCATTCATCCAATCTACAAATACACTTTAGTTCACTGGTTACTGAGTGCCTATTAAGTACCAGTCACCATGCTAAATGTTAGGGATATCATTTTAACAACTCTAACAGACACCATTTTATTTTTAATCATTATCCATACCTATAAACAATAAATCCTGCAGAATCCCAAATGTCTTCCCTGAGGCTTGACTTGCACATAATATTTACTTCATAAATGGACAACTCTCAGGATAAGCTACATAGAAAAAAAATGCAAGTGGAACTCTTATCAAGAGAAGGGTGTTTAATTTTATCATTTACCATAATGTCCATCTTGAATCTTTAAACTTTTTCCTTTTAACTCTGAGGACCCTCTGTGCCTCCAGTTATCAAAATAGGTTCTCATGTCTATGCCCGGGATAGAATGCACTGTAGATTCTTGGACGTGGAGAAACTGCGCTCAGTGGTTGCCTGTGGGGACGGGAACTAGGGGGGGTGAGAAGCAGACTTTTCACTGTATATACATTTTGGTAGTTTGACTTTGATCCTGTGTATATGCGCATTCTCTGGCCCAGGGAAGCCAGCAGGTGCAGCTGCAGACCCTCGGGCAACCACGAGGTTCGCGCTCGCGCCCACGCCCCCTCACCGTGTCCTTGACCGCGGGTGCGCGCGTGGGTGAGTGGGGCGGGGGCGCGTGGGACGAGGGCCCTTTCCCCGGCTCATCGCGGTCACCGGGAGCTGGAGCCACCGCCGGGAGAGGCTCGCATCTGGTGCCTGTACCCGGAGGACCGCGCCCGCAGCAGCTGGGAAGCAGGTCCGGGTTGCCGGGCCGGAATGTGCCCTCCCCCCGCCTCCCCCACTTCCAACCCCCGCCAACTTTCGGCTGCTGCGACGGAAGCAGGAACTTGCGAACCACAAACCAGCTGGGCCGGGTGGGAGCTGCGGAGCATCCCCTGCTGTCCACACCGAGACCCTCGCGCGGAGTCGCCGCTGCGTCCCCGCAAGCGCGCGGGAGCCGTCCACGCACGGGTGGACCCAGAGGCTCCGGGGTCCTCTCGCCGCCAGGTAAAGGCGTCCCAGCCCCCTCCCCCCGACCTGGCCCCGGCAGCCTCGCCACCCCTCCCGGCCTGGGGCGAGGCTCCTGCGCCCGCCCTGCAGCTGGAGGCTGACCCGGATCCCGGCGGCGCTGCGGTGTCCCGGAGGCTCTCCAGGCCGGCCGGCCGCACCTGTCGCAGATGGCACCGGCCCCGCGTCGTCGTCAGGACCCGCAGAACAGTTTAGTGAGCGACAAGCATTTCCTCAACGGAAGGGAAATGTTCCTTTTTTTTTTTCCCTTGTATGATTTGTGTCCCGTATTCATTATCAAACCTACTAATTGTCTAATACCCTGTAGGGGTGTGTGTGTGTGTGTGTGTGTGTGTGTGTTGACAGATTAGATTATGCTGCGAGTGAAATGATTTCCAATATTTGAAGTAGTTATGTGCACGTAGGTTTGACTATTGTAATCAGGCATTAAAGCTCAGGCACTTCTTCTCCTGCCCACCTGTATCCTTTTCCCTTCCATCTTTCAACAAGATTGAACTTGATTTTAGACCTTGAAGGCCTAAATAATAATGGCTTAGAAGATTAATTTACCTAATAGTTGTTGAGTATTTTTAATGAGATAAACTCTTCAGTACTTCTCGCTGTCCAGGAGCTACACAGGTGTTGCATAGTGAGAACACAGCTTAGCATAGAGACTGGCATGTGAGAAATATAAATATCCTATATAATAAAACCGTAATATGCAAATCAACCAAACAACCGAATGACTGGTCTGTATGATGTGTACTGAGCACCAGGGGGCAGACGCTCAAGCAGGAGCTGCCCCCTGGTGGTCAGTGCGCTCCCAAGGGTGGGGGGGTAGGTTGGGGGGGGGCACTCAGCCAGAAGCCTCTCTGCAGGCAGTAAGGAGTGAGGGGTCCCGGACTGTGAGAGCCCCAGACTGTGAGAGGGATGTCTGACTGCCAGCTTAGGCCTGATCCCGGCAGGCGGACATCCCCTGAGGGGTCCCGGACTGCGAGAGGGCACAGACCGGGCTGAGGGACCCCCCAAGTGCACGAATTTTGTGCACTGGGCCTCTAGTTACTTATAATTTCATTGTTTCAAAAGTTGGACATAACAGTTAACAAGGTAGCTATTTGACTTGTGCTGATTTGTTTGGTTTCTTGGTTTTTAAACTATTCCCTTGTTTTTTACTTACTAAAGTACCTATTTACATTAGAGTTCACCCTTTGTATTGTACAGTTCTATGGATCTTGACAAATATAATGATATGTACCCATCATTACAGTATCATATAGAATTGTTTCACTGCCCTAAACGTCTCCTGTGCTCCACTGATTTTTTTTTACTGCCAATGTAGTTTTGCTTTCTCCAGAATGTCATATAATTGGGATTATATTTTTCAGACTGGCTTCTTCCACTCAGCAATATGCAATTAAGGTTCCTCTATGTCTTTTTGTGGCTTGATAGTTCATTTCTTTTTATTCCTGAATAATATTTCATTGTGTGGATGTACCACAGTTTGTTTGGAGATAAAACAATGAGAGGCAAGAAGAGGAAGGATTCTAACACTCCGAGGCAGGCCTACTGTTTGTACCTCTTTCTTCACAAACACTCATCGACTTTTCAGCAGTGATAGGATAGTATACGTGTTTGTGTTTATTAGTTCTTTGCCAAGTTTTTAAACGAAAGGTTGTCTCAAATCTTTTAGAAGTGATATGAATAAAAATACTTGTTTATTTTTGCCCTATGAATTGTAAGTCATTGACATCGACTTAAAGGAAATGAAATGTATCTTTTCTAGATTTGCTAAAAGAAACAAAACTCACTAATGATTTTCTTTTTGGTCTAGAGAGAAATTCCATCAACCGTGCAATCTTCTTGATGCAAACGAAGACCAAAGGAAGGGTTATCCTTGACCTTTGAGGACTTTAATACCGAAATTTAAAATGTTCTTCAGGGAAGAACGGAGCTTGACCTACACTTGTATAATCATTGGTTTCCTGACAGTCAGGCTGTCTACCAGTCATAATTGTCCTACTCAGAGTCTAGAAGATGTTGTCATTGACATCCAGTCATCTCTTACTAAGGGAATCAGAGGCAATGAGCCCATACATACATTAACTCAAGAAGACTGCATTAATTCTTGCTGTTCAACAAAAAACATATCAGGTAAGTAATAGTCCCTTGGCAACCCTTTATTCCATGTGTTTTGTGACATAAGTAGCTGGTTGACATGGCTCAATAGTTTATATTAGTGATTCTCAATGGGGTAGAAAGGTAGGTGACAAAATCACCCCGGGAATGTTTCACAAGTGTGCCCTCTCCTCCCCTAAGCTGAGTCAGAGTTACTGATGAGTGTGTGTGTGTGTGTACCACTCAGGTGTTTGGGTATAAAAAGGTGGAGAAACACCAGTGTTAGGTTCTAACAGGCATCTGGGGTATTGAAACAACAATGCTATTTAAATGCTTAGCTGCCATTCATATGACACTGAAGGAAACTAAGGCCACAGGTTTAAACCATGCCTTTGCATATTTTAGGCTCCAAACCTATTACCTGAAAAGAGGAGTGTATATCTAAGTGAAACAATGTTGTTCAGTTGTTTATGAACCTGCCCTAATTCTCTAAATGAAAAAAAAAAACAACAACAACAAAAACCACCTAAATTGATTGAGCACCTAATGCCTTGCTGGAGATAAAACAAATGAGTAAGATGGACAAGGCCTTGCCCTCAGAGCCTAGAAGAGCTAGTGAACATTGGACAAGTGATTCTTACTTGATTTATTAGCCAACAAAATCCTGTTTTCTCTTAGATCTTTACTTCCTTTTCTTTCTATAATGGTTGTGGTATAAGAAGGAAGGGAGGGAGGGAGGAAGGAAGGAAGGAAGGAAGGAAGGAAGGAAGGAAGGAAGGAAGGAAGGAAGGAAGGAAGAAAGGAAAGAAAGAAGGAAGGAAGGAAGGAAGGAAGGAATATCCTTTCATCACCATATATTTGATCCACCTTACCCTCTTTGTCCTCCCCATTCCTGTTCCCCTCTGGCAACTACCATTCTGTTTTCTGTATCTATGAGTTGATTTTTTTTTTTTGGGGGGGTGTGTTTTTTGTTGCTTTTTGTTTTATATCCCACATATGAGTGATAACATCCGGTTCTTGTCCTTTTCCGTCTGATGTATTTCACTTAGCATAATTACCTCAAGAACATGCATTTTTAATAATTAGCCTATATGCCTCTTAACCATCAACTTGGCCCAAGGGTCACAGGCCAAGATGTGAAACTGTACCAGATTAAGGTCAAAGCCAACTGTAGGCCATGATAATTAGAGAGAATAATTTCTATTGGACATAAGAGAAAGAGAAGCCAGAAATGAAAGCTAAGAGTGAAAAGTGAGGAAAACAGAAAAGCAAAAACAATAAGAAAGAAAAGAAATACTAAAAAAGAACCAAAAGAAGAATGGCACTGATAAAAATAAAAAATAGTCTTTGCATTCCATATACTATTCAGATTCTTTGTGGAAGGAGGCATATTATGTATGATGCTGACTTTACTGACTCCATCCAAGGACACCTGGCTCATGCCTTCATATGTGTGTGAGATGCCTTCAGGATACAAGAGATCTATGAAATCATTAGGGTTAGATCCATTTCTTAAGTTCCAACTCAACTGTGAGCTGTGTAAAGATTGCAAAATCAGTGTTTATATATATATATTGGTGGATATATTTTAGCAAATAGAAGGCTTATTTCTAAATAGTTAAATGCACTGTTAAAAATTGGTTTTGCCAGCCCTAGCTGGTTTGTCTGAGTGGATAGAGCATAGCCCTGTGGACTGAAGGGTCCCAGGTTCGATTCTGGTCAAGGGCACATGCCCAGGTTGCGGGCTCAGTCCCCAGTAGAGGGTGTGCAGGAGGCAGCCGTTCAACGATTCTCTCTCATCATTGATGTTTCTATATCCCTCCCTCTCCCTTCCTCTCTGAAATCAATAAAAAAATATATTTTTTAAAAAATTGGTTTTGCCAAAATTACCTTCATTCAGGTTTTTAACCGAATGTCTTTAAACATTGCTTCTAGTGGCTAAGCTAAGGAAAAGGAAATGATTCAGCAGTCAGCAAGCAAGTGAACAAAAGTGTTTGTGTTGGACACCAGAATAAATGAGGTTCTTCCTGCTTGCCGTACTCTTTAGAAAATCCTATTTCAAAATAATGCCTATGAACCTTTTCATTGCAGGGGACAAAGCGTGTAACTTGATGATCTTCGACACTCGAAAAACAGCTAGACAACCCAACTGCTACCTGTTTTTCTGTCCCAGTGAGGAAGCCTGTCCGCTGAAGCCAGCGAAGGGTCTTATGACTTACAGGATAATGAGAGGTAACGAGAACATTGTTCTTTTTCTTTTGTGATTGGAATTATTTCAGGGCCTGGTTCATGGGAAAGATTTTCTGCAAAAGAGTCTAAGTAAAGCTGCCAAAAGAGGTCACAAATATAGAGGCACACCAGGAAATCCCATGATTTAAAGTTTAGCTTTTTTTCCAGTGAAAGATCTCTGAGTGATACGATTTTTTTTTGTTTTGTTTTTACTTTCTTAAGATAAAAGGTGCACAGACTTTTCAGGAACATTTTGAAACACCTCTTTAGATCAATGTCAACAGCACTGGAATAAGTGTTTTGAAAGGGGTGAAGACCTATGTGCATATACAGAATTCTAGTATGTTTGTCATTAGGTTAGAAGTATTTTATAATCACATTATCTGAAATCAAACTCAGTGGATTTTGTTGTATAGACCTAGAGAGAAGTTCATTCAAAAATATTAATTGAGCATCTACCATGTAATAAATTCTGTGCAATGCATTGGAAATATAGTCTCCATGCACATGGAACTTAAATATTGGTTCAGAATACAGAAAATAAACTAAAATAATCAATTACATAATTATTTGGATATATCTTGGTGAGAATTTGACTTGTTAACTTTTCAGGATGAAATGCTTTCAGTATCAAATTTCCTTAGAAGCTTTTGTTATTATAGCCTGTATTATTAATATTATTTTCTTTATTCAATAAATAACATGTATTATTTAGTATCATCTGTGCGCCAAGCACTTTTTTACACCCTAGGAATGCAGGATACAACACTAAATATAGAAAACACAGTTCTCACTTCTGAAACTGAGACAGAGACAATAACCATCTATACTAATAAAAGGGTAATATGCTAATTAGACTGGATAGACCCGATGTCTTCCGGACTGGGCGAAGCCGACCCAGGTCCCGGGTGCCTGCGGCCGGCCAGAGGGAGGGAAGCCTGGGTTCCGGGTGCCGGAGGAAACCTGGTGCTGGCAGTCAGGCGAAGGAAAGCCTACTCTTGCACGAATTTTCGTGCATCGGGCCTTTAGTAATAAATAAATAATCAAGAAAACTGTAACACAAATGCAATACAGATAATTAAGCTAAGTGTAATAGATAATTCCTGAGTGGACCCTCTGGATTAGGTGATCAGAGGAAGCATCTGTGAAGAAGTAACCCTAAACTGAGATCTGAGCAGTAAGGACCCAGATGTGAAAAGATCATGGGAAGACCTTCTAGGGAGAGGAAATAGCCTGTTTCAATATCCCAGTTGGCTGACTCATAGTGAACCATGTACATAAAGAGTGATATGCCAGAAGCAGGAAAGACAGAGAGATCACATAAAGCTTTGTAAGTCAGGGTAGGGTAGGACATTTTTATTTTAAGTTTATAATGGGAAACCATTGGGAGTTTTGTTTTTTGTGTTTTTTAAAAAATATTTTTATTGATTTCAGAGAGGAAGGGAGAGGGATAGAGAGATAGAAACAACAATGATGAGAGAGAATCATTGATTGGCTGCCTCCTGCCAGCCCCCTACTGGGGGGGGGGGGTCGAGCCAGCAACCCAGGCATGTGTCCTTAGCTGGAATCAAACCTGGGACCCTTTAGTCCACAGGCCGACGCTCTATCCACTGAGCCAAACCAGCTAGGGCACCTTTGGAAGTTTTTAAGCAAGCATGGAACGTGGTGTTTTTTGTTTGTTTTTTTGTTTGTTTTAATATGTTTTTATTTATTTCAGAGAGAGGAAGGGAGAGGGAGAGAGGGATAGAAACATCAATGATGAGAATCATTGATTGGCTGCCTCCTGCATGCCCCCTACTGGGGATCAAGTCCACAACCCGGGCATGTACCCTGACCAAAAATCAAACCCTGACCTCCTGGTCAAGCACTGAACCACCCCAGCCTGGGGGAATGTGGTGTTTTAAAGGTGATTTCTCAAAGCTCACTGTGACGGCTGTATTGGGAATGGACAATGACCCAGCAGCAAGAGGGGAAGTGGGAAGACTGGGTAGGAAGTGGGGGTGAGATGTACGTGGAAGGCCATGGCATGGTGGACCAGGGAGGTGGTAGAGGAGATGGAGAGAAGGAGACATAGGGGCTGTTTCAGAGGAAGAGTTAACAGGACTTGCTGCTGGCATGGATGTGGGGGACAAGAAAAAGACCAGCTGCCCTAGCCTGTTTGGCTCAGTGGATAGAGGGGTCCTGTGGACTGAAGGGTCCTGGGCTCGATTCAGGTCAAGGGCACATGCCCGGTTGCAGGCTCGATCCCCACTGGGGGGCATGCAGGAGGCAGTCGACCAATGATTCTCTCTCATCATTGATGTTTCTATCTCCCTCCCCCTCTCCCCTCCTCTCTGAAATAAATAAAAATATATTTTAAAAAAGAAACAGAAAGGCATTGAAGCCGAGTCCTAGTTTTTGTCTTGAGTGTCTAGATGGATGGTGGCACCATCTACTGAGCTGAGGAAGATCTGAGAAGTGGCTTCAGGGTTGGGAGGGCTCTCTCCTGACTGTATCACGTTGCACGTGAAGTACTTTGGGGAATGATACTGCTCAGGGCACCTGGGCACTGACTCTGCTTCGTCCCCTGGGTGGGGCTGTGTCTGAGATCTGTTCATGAACCAGGGAATCCTGATACGTCAAACATTTCCTGAAACAGCTTATTTGTGTAAATTCCTCATAAATAGCGGTGTGAGCCCAAGTCTAAAAAGACTGGCACGTTAAGGTACAAAGTTTTCATTTTGCAAGATGAAAAAAAATCTCTGGGGATGGCTAATGATGATGTTTGCACAACAGTGTGAATATACTCAGTGCCACCAAACTGTATACTTGAAAAGGGTTAAATTGGTCAATTGTATGTATATTTTACCACAATTTATAAAAACAGTAATTTTTAAATGACTATGGATGGTATAGAACAGATTCGGTTTCTCAAAACACTCAAGACTGTACCTTGCATGGACAGTGCTTGTCCTCCTCCTCCCTTTTGGGGCTTCAGGGGCCAGGGAGTGACCAGTGTGGCTCCTTCACTTCCCCTGCCTGTTTGTATATGGTCTTGGCTAAAAACACAGGGGACCTGCCGTGTGGTGTGGACATGGCTTCTCACCGTTCCTGCTGGGTCACCTGGGACATTGCAGAGCCTGTTAGACACCCAGGGGTGGAGTCTACAGGAACTGAATATGCCAGTCGGAGTTTCCAAAGAGGTCAGGGCTCAAGACATGGATTGGAACGTTTGCTCTTCTCCGTCAGGAGCTCCCGTCATGTAAAAGTTGGACCATCACATTCCTCCTCTATTATCCCTTCCTACTACCTCTTCTTCATGCTGTCCTTTCTCCCACTATCAGTGTGTCTATTATCTATTTCACAATTAAAGCAGAATATTTAAATTATATAGGTAACTTTAATCCAGTCATTCTACTTCCATAAAATCTACACTAAAGAAACAGTATCAAGACAAGAAAAAAACTATTGGTGTGGAGCTGTTTACCGTATAATTAGTCTAAAAAATGAAAAACTAGAAGCAGCATAAATGTTCAGTTGCCAGAGTATGGTTGGGTGGGAAATATGATGGGTTCACTTGAGGGAATATGATGCAGACACTAAAACATAAGTTTGAGGTGTAGAAATAAGCAAATTCACTTAAATTTCTGGTAAAAAACATTCAGTTGTTTTTCAATTACATGAAAAAAACTTAACTTAAAGGTATACAGACATGTTAATAGTGGCTGGAGCATAACAGAAATTACAGTTGAGTTTATTTTCATTGTTTTAATACTTCAGTAATGTTGTTGCTTTTATAATGCATGTATTATAAAAGAGGGAGTGTACAGTAAAGATTCTCTCTAATGGAAATGAGAGAAAAGGGAACTTGGCATGTGCATAAACCTTTCAAGGGCTAGTGTAAAGGCAATGAAGTGGAATTAGAATCAAACAGTTCCTCTGGTAGCCACCAGGGGGTGTCATCAGCCCAGAGCAGGTTGATTAATAGCTAGGTGCAAAGTGGCTCCAATCCCAGACATAGTGTGCAATGGACTGTTTATATTTTACAGGATGTTTACAAGTTATGTGTGTCATTCAGTTTATGAATCTGCCCATGTTGATGGATTGAGATTACCCATAGAAGTAAATTATCTACCTCCTATTTGGAGTGAAATTAAATACCTGGTTGGTGGTGTGTTTCTGGATGAGCTCTATTTCCTATAAATGATTGACTAGTATTTACAGACTGAAAGTTTGAAAGATGGCAGTGTATTCCATTCATCCTATAAAACTATTGCAGCTTGGCATCATTAAATTTTTTCCAGCTTGTGGGATATTATTTCTACCAAGTACTGGAATAAATTGGGAGTCTGTTTGCTCAGCTGGTTTTCAAGTAATAATCAGTACGTACGTTTTTTACCTAGTGAAGTCACTTAAAAATGAAACAAAAGAGGGGTTGAGGACACAGAACTGTTTCCCAACTCCCTCTGTGGCCTGTCTCTCCGTGACTGAGAGAAACTTAAGTGGGTGAGGTCAGTGGACCGGGTGTGCAGGATCCCTGTGTAGTTTTAGGATCTTTGCCAATATATGGATCTTATCAGGAAAGGAGACTGGCCCTTTTTTTGCTTTATTTACAAGTAGAGGCCCGGTGCATGAAATTCATGCACTTGGGGTGGGGAGGTCGCTCAGCCCAGCCTACGCCCTCTCGCAGTCTGGGAGCCCTCGGGGGATGTCCGACTGACAGCTTATGCCCACTCTTCACCAGCTGTGAGCCCAGCTTCTGGCTGAATGGCACTCCCCCTGTGGGAGCACACTGACCACCAGGGGGCAGCTCCTGCCTTGGGCGTATGCCCCCTGGTGGTCAGTGGGCGTCATAGCGACTGGTCGTTCTGCCATTTAGTTGATTTGCATATTAGCCTTTTATTAAATAGGATATTTGCTTTCTTGGGAAAGAAACAGCTGTTTTGGTCATTTCTGTCAATGGCCTTATTTAAGTTCTGACTTCACACATATCACAGAGCACTTCCTTAGTCTTTTTTTTTTTTTTAATTTTAAAATGAAATATGTTGAGTCTTGCTTTTTGGGTTTTTTGTTTTTTTTAACATCTAATCCTACCTAAGCATAGAGATGCTGTTTATTTCATGGGGATGTTATGTCTATGAATATGATATCACCTACAGTAGAAACTCTTCTTCAGCATTGTTGGAGGAAAGAGGAATTCCAAGCATCTCAATTCTATTTTAGAGGAAAGTACAATATCCTTGAGCAGGTGTCCACGAACTTTTTTCAGTCAGGCCAGTATTTTAGTTTTTGTAGGTCATACACAGTCTGTCCTACTTAGTCACCTCCGTCTTTGTAGTTGGAAAGCAGTGATAGACAATATGTAAACAAATGAACATGGTTGTGTGCCAATAAAACTTTATGAACACCGAAATTTGAATTTCATGTCATTTTCATATGTCACAAAGTATTATTTTTTAACCACTTAAAAATGTAGAAGCCATTCTTAGTGCACAAACCATACAAAGACAGGTGACAGCCCAGATTCGGGCCACAGACCATAGGTTGCAAACCGCTGTCCTATGAGGATTAATATGTGACAGTTCCAAAGGACCTCTTAGAGGTGAGAGGCTTAGAGAGTGGTCACAGATGTTACAGATCTGAAGTTGCCTCTGGATCTGGTTGTTAGGACAGGGGAGAGTGAGGTCTTGTTAGAAACCGGCATTGAGGGGAGTTGAGGAAGGAAAGGGGAAAGAGAACTGGGGAGAGTTGATCAGCAAAGGCTAGGAAATTCCTTTGCTTCCTTCCTTGTGTTTTCTGCAGTTCTCACCAAAGTGAAATGATTAGTTAACTAGCAGAGTAGTTCAAATGATCATTCCCTGTCCTGATTGCTTTAACAGACCTTTGCAGTTTGAGCTGTGATAAATGGCGTGTGTGACTAAGAGCACCATTCTAAGCCTTCTCTTGCCGGAGGAGGACCTGAGGCTGGTTCCTCTTCAGCAGGAATTAGGACTGTGTGATTTTCTGCTCTTTATGTGGCCATCGTGATTTCAAGTATTGGCTCATCATCCTCAGAACCTGAATTACTGGCTCTAAAATTTTAATATTTAAGAGCCAAAATTAAATCTCCCAGGTTGCCTCTCCCCCCTGAGTGTGGTGCTGAAATTTATTTTATTTTTTTTTTAATTGAAAAGTGTCATCAGCTGCTTTGGCCTCCCTGCCTTCTCCCTGCCTCCTGAGGAGACCAAAACCCCCTGTTTTCCTCACCATTCCTCCTTGGCAAAGCAAATCGCGAGGATTCTGCCTCCTCTCCCCATTGTCCCGTGGCCTCCACCTACCTTTCTTGCCTGCCCCTGTCCCCACTGTTAATCTCTCCAGGGATTGCTTGCTCCCCAGTTGTCATCACATCCCAGTTGGCACCGCCTGCAGGAGCTCTAGCCTCACACGGGCAGTCTCCCTCCCAGTCCCTCTGCCACATCCCCTGGCCCAGCCTTCTTCCATGGCCTTAAGGCGTCTCCATCTTCCTGCATCTCCTGCTGCCCATGCTGAGGTCCTCTTTGAGTCCCTGCTCCTCTCACCTCTTCCTTCATTTGCCTGACCCTCCTCCACACATTCCTCTTCTCCTCGGTCCCATCACCCTAGAAATAAACCACAGCATCTGGTGGAGAGGTTCTGATTTAGCTGTTTGTATTTTTCCATTTTGCACAAGTCTCAAAGAAATGTCAAGTATCAACAGTGTGGGACTTACTGAACAAGTGAATATGTTTGTCTTTTTTAACCTACCTTATAAATTTAAGTCTCCCTTTTATTTTCTGTACATTTCCAGATTTCCCATCATTGGACGAACCTGATTTGCTGAGCCAGAGAGTCACTCCCAAACCCCCTCATCCAACAGGTTATTCAAAGCCCACTGGTATCTTATGGAGAGATACATTTTCTCAGAAGATCAGAGCCTCAGATCACTTGGAGAAACTACTCAAGATTGATCCATTGAGTACACCATCCCCTGTTTATCAAGAAAAAGGGCATTCTCAGAGTTCCCAGTCTTCCTCAGGACAAAGAATAGATCATCTGCTGTCTGAAAATGTGACGACATTCCCCACCACAGTAGCTGCTGCTGCTCTACATACCGTCTCCGCCGTTCCAGAGCCCCGGTCTCTCTTCCCCACCAGTGCTCCAGCCACACCGTCTGTGCCTTCTCAACCACAGGTGGCCACCACAGCTCCGCCTGCAGCGACCGTCACGTCTCAGCCTCCCACAGTCATCTCTACCATTCTGACACGTGCTGTGGTTACACCTCAAGCCAACATGACTACAACAGCAATTCCAACCACCACCTTTCAGGCACCTACAGACTTGAAAGGCCCACCAGAAACGATGCCCTTCAGAGAAAGTTCCAACCTAACGGTGACCCCAGAGAAGGTCCGTAACCCTGCGACAGGTCTTTTGCCAAATGTGGGTTCTTCCGCTACGAATAAAACTGCTCCCCAGGAAAATGGGAAGACCAGTTTAGGCGGCTCCTCCCAGCGCGGTGTTCCAGAAAGTCAACCCGGCCTTCCCTACGAAAAGTGGCTCCTCATTGGGACCCTGCTCTTTGGGGTTCTGTTCCTCACAATAGGCCTGGTCCTCTTGGGCAGAATGCTCTCGGAATCCCTGCGTAGGAAACGTTACTCGAGACTTGATTATTTGATCAATGGGATCTACGTTGACATCTAAGGACAAAGCTGCATGTCTCTTAATTCATGTGGTTCCTAGTAGCCCACCCGCAGTGAGTTTCTGCTAACTCGCTGACCTTAGGATTTTTGAAGGTATTTTAAATACGGTCAAGAGCCCCCCCTACCACTTTCCTTTTTCTTTTTTTTAAGGGGGGAAAAGAAAACAAATTAGGTAATCTGTGTGATCTGTCTCTAAAATATTAGCTGAAAACAAAGCTTTACCTAAAGTAATAATGTATAATTGCCATATAAATTTTAAAAATTGACTGTTTTTTTGGGGGGGGGAGTGGGGTCGGGGCGGGGGGGTAATGGTTAGGACTTCTAGGCTCCAATTTGTTAATATTTCTAGTTCCAGATAAAGTCAACTACTTATGATCTTAATTCTAATGGATTTACTTTCCTTTTGTATGTATACCAATGAAACGTATTCCAGATGTATTTCCTTCCAATTAAATATTTGAATAAATCTTTTGTTACCCAGTAATGTTCTTGTAAGTCACATGCTCAGCTGGATAACTTGCCATTTATTCCCACCAGTAAATGATTAAATGATGAAAATATGTGTTCTAAATTAAAATGAACATTCCCCTCCCCCTTTTCTCATCAATGAGCAAAGAGGTTCCTTTGGGAGAATTCTAACAAAATATTAGCCTACATGGAGACAATGATAAGTCAGTTCTGATGCCCAAATCTACTTTGGATCTATTTTAGTTAACTGTTAAAAATAATAATAATATAGGCATTTTCCTAAGTTTAAAACTTAACCATAATATTTATAAATCCTTATCTAAACTTGACCAACACTCATGTTTTGGCTTTATTTGTAGTAACATTGGAAATAATAGATAGCACTTAAAATCATTATTCAATGATTAGTGTGTGTTAACTTTCATTGATTAATTATTGAAATGTCTGCGAAATGCTTTTCATATGCAGAGTTTTCCAGACAAGTTACAGTGGGTAACTAAGAAGCCAGGAGGCCACCTAGGTCAGGTTGACATGTGCAAAAGCAGAGGTTTGGTCCCTTCCTGGTGATAAAATGGAATTCAGGTGAGAACTTTATACAGTGAACACTAGAGGGCAGCAGGTGGTTAATAAGTAGAGCAAGGAAGGCAAATGCAGGAAATGATAGAAACAGGCTTTTTTTCTCTTTCCTCACCTCTTCCTTCCAGTCCCCTCTCCTGGAACCCTATCCTTCCCCCCTTCTCCTCCCCCTGCCCCTCTGGCTTCTACTAAGCTCATAAAGCTCATTAAGAGGAAAGCTAGTCTCCTGAAAATAGTATTTTTCACATATTTTCCAACTTAACAGTTTGACACAAATCTCCAAGGGGTTTACATAAGCTTTAAGTAGGTTGAATAAATAACACCTTGAATCAATTTAATTTAACAAGCATTTATTGAATAGCCACCTGTAGGCCAGAATCAGATTAGTAACGAAGAGCCTCAGAATTTTTAAATCCCGCCCCCCCCCCCCCTCCACCCTCCTTTTTGATGGAACTGAATCGTGGAAAGAAGGCTTTTTCTGTGGGTGTTTTTAAGAGCTTTCTCCTGCTTCTCTTGGACCGCTCCATCTCCTTGCCGCGTACAGTCTTCTTCGAGATGGAAACTTGATGGGGAGCCCAGCCTGAGGCCCTAGCTGAGGTCCAGATGAGAAATGCTATGGGGCCAAACTTTGGCAGTGACTGGGGACGGATCTAGATTGTCGGGGAAACGTTTGGATTTAGGACCTGCTTCTAAGAGTTGGACTAGCTCTTCTCACACTGCCCTCTCTGCTTATGGCCCCTGCCACAGTGGATGAGACTGCTGCAGGGGACACCAGAGGAGAAAGGAGCCTGCCTTTGTTTCCTTTGAAATAACTGTAACAGTGATGAGCTTAGCCGAACTTTCAGACGAGGGGCTCTGAACGATGAGCTCTCTCCTTTGGCTTGTGAAAAGGGAAGGTGACAGCCTAGTACAGGTGAGTAGACCACGATGGTTCCCCCTGCTCAAAAAATATTCCCTCTCCATTGTTAATGGGAGACAGTCACCTGGGTTAAAAGGCGATTCTTAAAAAAGAGAATGACCCCTGACGAACACAGCCTACCGCTCTTTCCCTCTGGATGAACACGGCTACATTCTTGTTTCTCGGGGATCCTTGCCTGAGTGAGGCATCCTTGAAACTCTTTGGTTCCCAGATGGTGGTGGGCACTACAGTGTATCCACGCAACAGCCACCCCCAGCTCCACTTTTGCTTTATTTGGGATGGGTTGGAAGTGTCCGATTCTTTCCCAGCCCCTCTTCCAGTTAGGGATGGACCTGTGACCCATTTCTAGCTGCAAGGAAACCTACTGGAGGCTTCTAGGAAAGATGATCCTCCCTGATGAATGAGGGTCACACAAGTAAGAAAGCCCTTTTTGCCTCCAACCCCTTATTTCCTGCTTGGAATGCTGGTCAGGTAAGGTGTAAGGACTTGATAACTTGGAGCTACTGCATGCAACTGCCATTGATAATGAAGCAAACGTATACGATGTGCCAGGCACACTTTTACATATACAAACTCATTCTGACAACAACCTCATGAAGAATTTCTTAAAAATATGTTTTTATTGATTTTAGAGAGAGGAGGGGAGAGGGAGAGGGAGAGAGAAACATCAATGATGAGAGAGAATCACTGATCAGCTGTCTCCTGCATGGCCCCCACTGGGGATTGAGCCTGCAACCCCGGCATGTGCCCTGACCGGGAATTGAACTGGCAACTTCGTTGTGTATACGTCGATGCTCAACCACTGAGCCACACCGGCTGGGCAAGAATTTTTATGCTTATTTTGCAGATGAGTAAATTGAGGCACAGAGAGGTTAGGTGACTTGTTTGTTTTTAAAAATATATATTTTATTGATTTTTTACAGAGAGGAAGGGAGAGGGATAGAAAGTTAGAAACATTGATGAGAGAGAAACATCAATCAGCTGCCTCCTGCACATTCCCCACTGGGGTTGTGCCCGCAACCAAGGTACATGCCCTTGACTGGAATCGAACCTGGGACCCTTCAGTCCGCAGGCCGACGCTCTATCCCCTGAACCAAACCGGCTAGGGCTAAGTGACTTGTTTGAGGTCATTTGCCCAGATAATCTGGCTCCAGAGTTCCCATTCTTATAACTGGAATGATAACAGAATAGCCCAAAAAATGAAGTTTGCAGTAGATCAGACATATTCTAGATGACAGCTTTGAAATTTTGTTGAATTGAATGATACCTTGAACCAAAGCATGGAAATTAAGAGATCCGTGGTCTCATTCTGGGATGGGCTTCCTGTACTTTCTCATTTGCTGACATCCTGTCTTCTTGTTTGGTCACTGACCACCTGTGCCAAAGTCAATGGCCACTCATTAGTTGGAGGCACACCAAAATAGAGAACCCATTCTGACCCCAGCTTCTCACGCCTCAATGAACAGTACCACCATCTCCCCAGTCTCCCTGGTACTGAGCAACTTCAAAGTCGAATCTACTTCTCTCTCCTCTTCAGCCTCCACCTCCAGTGTTTACCAAATATTATCTATTTATTCCCTTTCAAAAATGCTTTTCTCCCTGGCCAGTTTTCTCAGTGGTTAGAGCGCCAGCCTGTGGACGGAAGGGTCTTGGGTTTGATTCCCGGTCAAGGGCACATACCTTGGTTGCAGGTTCAATCTAGGCCCTGGGGCTGTAGCTCTACACCCCTATTCTCTGTTTTTCAAATGTGCCGGGCGCCTTCATGAGCCATGCTATTCCCTCTGCTTATAAATGCCCTTCCCCTTGTTCACCTGGCCAATTTCCACTCACCTTTCAAGACTCAGCTCAAACATCACCTCCACCACTGTCTTCCCAGAGTCTCCCTGGAGATGTATAATCCTCCCGGATTTCTGGCATGGCTCTTGATTTGCACCATTAGCAAGACACTTCCATGGTATCTTCTAACATATCAGTTTATATGTTACACCGCTAGACTGTGATATATTAGAGAGCAATATTTCTCTGATTCTCCCTTACTTAATAGTGTGCCTGGCACATAGTAGACACTCCATAAATGATCACAAGTGAATTTTAAAACCTGTTTGGTGAAGTTCATTCCTTTCAGCAATGAGCAGTAATGTGATCAGCTGTACATGCAACAGCTTCTATATCATGCAGAGAAAATCCAGTTAAAACCACTTATATGCATTTTTTAAGAGAATAGGATACAATCCAAGTGCACAGTGATAAAGTATATACACTTAACTAAGACCATGTGCTGAGGAACCAGTAGATAAGTATTTGATTTTGTTTATTTATTTCCTTAGAGCACAATTTATTTAGCATATAGAGAGGGTGAGCTGACAGAATGTTTTTGCTTGTGTTCTCATATTTTTTGTTTATTTTTTAAATCTATTTTTATCTTTGAGAATATTACAGATGATCCCCTATTATGGGTTAATTTTAAGGTAACTTTTAGAGCACTCTTATAGCCAAAGTAAGGCTCAGATTCTAAGTTGTCTGTCCCTAAATTATGTTAGTTAGCAAAGGAGTCAAAACTAAAACCTAGAGCTCCAGCCTTTTGATTCAATATTCTTTCCATCACACTGTACTGCCATGAGCAGAGACGTGGAAATAATGCACCTAGCAACACACACCCAGACATTGTGTGGGTGTAGGTATGTGTGTCCAATTTTGATTTTCAATCTCATTGTATACAACATAATTTATAATGTCTTTAGTAAACATTTGTTTTTTCATCTTCTTTTAATGAGAAACATCCATTTACATTTAAATAATAGAACATGAGGACATGAGACTTACTAAATTCTGTTTTAATGATTACATGCAAATACCGTCCTTATCAAGGACCAACAGAATTACCTTTACACTCGTTTTCATCTTTTCATGTGGCTAATTTGTCTCCTCAGCAATACTGGAAGTGCCTGGAAGAGTAGAGCTTCATCTTGTATTTCCTTTGATTTGCTGGTGTCAGTTATTGTTTGCCACCTGTGGCTACCGTGCAGGAAAGGGTAAGAAAGATACAGCTCAGAGAGCTGAAGGACTCGCCCAGCCTCGCCCCTGCCTCTCCACCTTTGCTTTCACTGCTGTGACAGCTCCCGCTGGCCTTTGCGTTCAATAGGTGAGCAGTAAACATCTGTTGGTTTTAACATCTTACAGGCGCCCAAACTCTAAGGTTTTTGGCCTTTCTTTCATGGGATGAATGGAAGCCCAAATGCAGCCAGACAAGAATTATAAAAGGCGGGAGTGGTGGGCCCTTCATAGGTCTGGCCTACGTATGGGACCCCTCATTCCTCCTGCTCTTCTTCCCCTCTCTCTTCCCAACACCACCCTCAGCTCCTCAGGCCCTGAGACCTGTGCTTCCCTCCAGCATCCCCTCTGCCTTCAGAGGCCTGGCTTCAACGGGAAATGGGGAGACACAAGAATGGGCACGCTCTGCGTCTCCTCAGAGAGGTGGCTTCTTCTCGCAATCACTGAAAGCCACTCACTTGCACCCTCAGAGGAAAAAAGGAAATCCTTACCAGCTCTGGCAACACATACCCAATTACACACATTTTCAGGCCTTTTTTACAGGCATATGCATGATAAGCTTTTTTTTCTCTCTTTTTAAAAAAAATTATATTTTTATTGATTTCAGAGAGGGAGGGAGAGAGAGAGAGAGAGAAACATCAATGATGAGAGAGAACCATTGATTGGCTGCCTTCTGCAGGCCCCACACTGGGGATGAAACTCCCAATCCAGGCATGTGCCCCTTTTGGGAATGGAACTGTAACCTCCTGGTTAATAGGTCGATGCTCAACCACTGAGCCATGCTGGCTGGGCTCATGATAAGCTTAAAAAAAAAAAAAAATCCAAAACAACAAAATCTGAAAAGATAATATAGAAGAAATAGAATTTGGAGCTGATGGCATAAACTCTTAAGTGAGGGAGTAAGTAAATGAGAGGGGACTGGGCAGCTGAACCATTAGCCAGCAAATGGATGTTATTGCTTCATATTTAATGAACCTATACACGGTGCTAAATGTATCAGCCTTAGCCAGTGTCCCCTAACAAACCACTAGGGTGTTTCACGTTGGGTTGACCAGGGACAGTGGCACACAGGCCAAAAGCTGCTGCCACACAGCCTTCTTTTCGCATGCCCCAAGGTAGACAGGAACAAGGTGCAATTTTGCAGACAGCAAGGAGCTACGAAGAATCATTCTTTCCCACCTGACCCTGCCTCCCAGGCAGCCATTCTCACACTCAAGTCAGGTTCTGCCTATCTCCGTTTTTCTTCCCATCCCCTTCAGTCCACATCGTCGGCCATCTGAGGCTCGGCTTCTTATCTTTTAGAAGAAGGAAATCTCCTGCATCGGGAGGACTTTGTCCAGCATGAGCTCTGGTGACATTCGCCCTCCCCCCACCCCACCCAGCCACAAAAACAGAACATACCTCGGGGCTGGATTTCTGACCTCCCTCCTCCCCTCTGCAGTGGAGAGGAAAAGGGCACAATTCTGAGAAAAACAAGTATCAAGGGTGGATGGTGTGTGCTGAAGTTTAAAATGTTAAATTACGGTGAAAATATTTTGGAAAAGAAACCATCCTCGAAATTGTGCTACATGGTGAAGCTAATGGAGCCCATATGCCGTCTACCAAAACTTAGAAAAACAAACTAAAAACAATACTTTAGCGCCTGCCAGACTGAAATGGGACCGACTCCTTAATATTCACTCAACCCAGAGTAAAATGCTTTAAAATGGTAATGGTTCCAAAGTGTAGCCGAGCTGGGTGGATAAACAACAGACCTCAAACACAGGGGGCTTATGTTCAGATCCCAGCTCTGGGCAAATCGCTTAATCTCCTTCTCAATTTTTTCAGCTCTAAAATGGGGATGTCGGTATTTCACAAGGTGTTTACAAGGCAGACTAAAGTGATTGTAAAGCACTTGACAAATGCTCAGTAACTGGTGCTTTTTTCATAACTTGGCTCTATCGCGCCCTTCATTATTCATGCAGTGGTGTGCAAATGACGAAGACAAGCCAACGGAGCACAGAGGCTATTCATTCAGGGCTTGCTTTAGTAAGGGAGTCAGCCACCATCACTTGCATTGGGCAGAGACTCAAGACAAGCAGAGGAGTGGGGAAGCTTTATAGGGGTGGGGGTTGGGGTGGGGGTTGGGGTGGGGGGAGTGTTGGAGGTATGCCCTGATTTGAGGTTGCTGGCCTGGGGAAGGTGGAGATGGGTTACCGAGAAGCTGGCATCTTATGTGGTTGATTTGAGAAGTATATTTGGTTTTCTCAGGTTAGTCCTGGACAGAAAGGGGACAGAGATCTTGAGTTGGAAGCCAAGTGGTTAGACTTCTTCAGCTGATGGCAGCAGAGGCTGTGGGTCAGAGTTCTGCTGTCATATGTGGGCTGGCCATTGTCTGCTTAGGATTTTATTTTCTCACTAGAGGCCTGGTGCATGAAGTTCATGCACAGGTAGGGTACCTAGGCCTGGCCGGCGATCAGGGCCGATCAGGGCCTTCCGGCTGCTGACCGGGGCCTTCCTTTGTTCCGTGCTGCCCCCTGGGGGTCAGTGCACGTCATAGCAAGTGGTCAAACTCCTGGTTGGTTGAACTCTTGAGGGGACAATTTGCATATTAGCCTTTTATTATATAGGATTGAAAAATAAAAGTTGGGAGGGGTCCTGCCTAAGTACCTTAGGGAGTAGATTGTACATTGTGTATCTCTGAGTCACTTTTAGAAGCAGCAAATTTAGAAGACTGATTGCTGAACCAACCATTTTTACTCTCCAAAATCAATGGACCTACTACTGGCCTAGCCATCAGGACACACCCCCCTCCCCCACCACCACTCCTCCCCCCCCCCCCCCCCCCCCATTTCAGCTTCCTCATGAATAGGCTGAGAATTCCTATCTGTCTAGCCTGGCTCATCCTTTGTTTTTGAGGATAAGTAGCTTAATGTTTGTAAGAGAACCCGGTCAAGCAGGTATTTTGGAAGGCATTTTAGCAGTATGAAAAGGAAGACAGTGGCATAAGCCTTTGAATTTCCACCTAGTGAACTGGAGTTTTGAAAATGTTCTGAGTGTCCTGTGGGGAGACTGGCTGACTGTCCCTCAGACTCTCCATCTTGTCCCACCTGTGCTTCCATTAAGGCTGCCTTGTGTCCGTCCACACCTCAGCTCCTCCGTTTCCCACGTCAGTGAAAGGGACCATGAGAAACTTGGCAGTTTCCTTAGGCCCTGCAGGAAAGTTGCATACTTGACTTCTACCGCTCACTAATTCACCCATTTATTTAAAAAAGATTGGGCTTCTTATTGTTATTTTTGAATGAAGAAATAAATATTTTTTAATTTCCCATTTTTAAGTTCTAATGTAGGAAATATTGATAGCTATAATGATATAAACAAAATCTCTTTAAATCTTCAACAATAGTTAAGAGTGTAAAGGGGTCCTGAGACTAAAACGTCCTTTAGATAATCTTACTTTTTGTCCCAGTAATTCTATGTCTACAATTCCATTATCAAAACACAGAATTGCACTTAAAAGTTAAAGCAGAATATGTCTATCGCAGCACATTTAACAATAGAATCAACCTAAGTCTTTGAGTAGGAGTATTTATAGTACATTCATAAGGTAGACTACTATACAGTTAGTGAGCATATTTTCAAAGAATTTTAATGAATACAGAAAACTAATTTTCAACAAAGGTGCCATGAATACACAATGGGGAAAGGATGGTCTCTTCAGTAAATGGCTTGAAAAACTGGATATTCACATGCAAAGAAACAAAATTGGATCTTCATCTTACATCATACACAAAAATCAACTCAAAATGGATTAAAAACTTGAATTTAAGACCTGAAATCATAAAACTCCAAGAAGAAAAAAACATAGGGAAAAAGTCCCTTGGCATTGATTTTCACAATGATTTTTTGGATATGACATCAAAAGCACAGGAAACAAGGCAAAAATAAACAAGTAGGACTACATCAAACTAAAAGCTCTGCACAGCAGAAGAAATTATCAAAATGAAAAGGCAACATATGGAATGGAAAGAAATACTTGTACGTCATGATTGCAAATATATTTGCAATTTGATAAGGGCTTATTATCCAAAAAATATAAGGAACTTTTACAACTCAACAGCAAAAAGACCAAATAACCCAATAAAAAAATGGGCAAAGGACCTAAATAGACATTTTTTCAAAGAAGGCATATAAATGGCCAATAGTTACATTAAAAGATACTCAACATCACTCATCATCAGGGAGCTGAAAATCAAAACCACAATGATATATCATCTCACATCTGTTAGGATGGCTATTATCAAAAAGGCACGAGGCCCTGGCCAGGTAGCTGAGTTGGTTAGAGCATCATCCCAATACACCAAGGTTGTGGGTTAAATCCCTGGTCAGGGCATATACAATAATTAATCAATGAATGCATAAATAAGTGGAACAATAAATCGATGGTTCTCTCCTCTCTTCCATCCTCTCTCTCTCTAAAATAAATAAATTGAAAAAATTTAAAAGACAAGAGATAACAAATGCTGAAGAGAACGCTTGTACACAGTTGTTGGGAATGTAAACTGGTACAGTCACTATGGAAACAGGTATGGAGGTTCCTCAAAAATTAAAAATAGAACTATCATATGACCCAGCAATCTCACTTGTGGGTATCTATCCAAAGGTAAATGAAATCACTATCTTAAAGAGATATCTGTACTCTCATGTTCATTGCAGCATTATTCACAATAGCCAAGATATGGAAACAAACCTAAGTGTCCATAGATGAATGGATAAAAAAAAAGATGGTCTCTCTCTAATGAAATATTGCATAGCCATAAAAAAAAATCCTGCTATTTGCAAGCACATGGATGAAACTGGGGGGTATTGTGCTAAGTAAAATAAACCAGATAGAGAAAAAACAAATACTGTATGGTATCACTTATATGTGGAAACTGGAAAAAAAGAAAACAAGGTCAAACTCATAGAAACAGAGTAGAATGCTGTTTGCCAGGACCTGGGGAGGGAAGGTGAAGGAAGTGGGCGATGTTGGTCCAAGGGTAAGCTTTCAGGTGTAAGATGCATAAGTTCTGAGAATCTAATACACAGCATAGTGATTATGGTTAACTAGAGGCCCAATGCATGAAATTTGTGCAAGAGTAGGCCTTCCTTCCCCCCGGCTGCCCTGCCGGCACCGGCTTCCCTCTGGCACCCGGGACCTGCGCTTCCCTCTGGCGACCGGCAGGCAACAGGGACCCGGGCTTCCCTTACAGCCCCGAAGGATGTCTGATCTAATTAGCATATTACCCTTTTATTATTATAGATAATGCTGTATACTTGAAGTTTGCTATGACAGTACATTTTAGCCTTCTCTCTCACACACAAAAGTAACTGTGAGGTGATGGATGTGTTAATGAACTTGATTGTGGTAATTATTTCACAATGTATATGTACATCAAATCATCACATTGTACATTTTAAATATATTGCAATTTTATTTTACAGTTATACCTCAATAAAGCTGAAAAAAGAATTGTAATGATATGAAAAGTAACTAGCAGGATAATATTAAGTAAAATATGAGACCATATTATTTATAATTCCAATTTTGTATATAAGTGTGTTTATGTGTGTGTAAAGGCTTAAAGAAAATTTACCAAATACATCAGACTGTTCACAGTATTATCCATATTTGTATTATTAGACTTTGGGTGATTTTGTTTCTTTATATTTATCTGTATTTTATATGTTACCTATTAAAAAACTCAAATATCATTTTTATCATTAGAAAAACAAGTTATTTTTTAAAACACATAATACCACATTGTTATTGTTTACACAGAAACTTCCAGCTCCCCCAAAAGCCAGGATCTACAACTTACTTTTTTTTTTGAAGGAGCATTTGTAAGTGTGAAAACGTGTATAGCCACTGCTTAAATATCCAGTAATGAGTCTGGAGTCTGAAAAGTCCTCTCCTTCATAAACACAGAGCCCAGACTACAACCAAGATAGGCCAGAAATCAGGCATACCTGTGAGAATAGGCAGAACCCACCGGCCTGGACACAGGTGCATGGCTAAGGACATAAGACTTGGTGAATGGGCCAAGACCAAAAGATAAGCCTACGGGGGAAAGGCAGATGGACTCTCACTCCTATAAGCCAAGTCACAGTAGATCCTGAGGGTCAGCTCAAGCTGGAGTGGGGCAAGCCATTGGCAGGTGATTCGAAGGGGCCAAAGAGACTGTAGGCAACAGGGAGACTCAGCAGAAGGGCCTCAGGCACCAATCCCGAGTTCTGGAATTGTGGGTGATCTGAAGCAGTTAGGAACCAGAGCATACGACAGTCCTTCAACTCAAGGGGTCGTGGAAAAGTGGGGAAACCCGGTTTCAGAGACACACTGATAACCTAGCTCAGACATACTCAGTTCAGCCAAATGACTTGATGCTCATTCCTACCTCACAGGGTTATGGTGGGAATTAAATAAAGTATGGCAGATAAAATGCTCAGCACAGAGCCCACTACTAGAAATAAATCCAAGTCACTATTTAGTATTATTGTTGTTATTGCTTTCTCTACTCATAAAATAGGGAGCAGGGTGTAGAGAGGAAAGAATTTATATGTTCCTCAGGGACATGTTGTCTAATGGACCAAGTCTAGAAATTCTTCAGTAAAGACCTGGGCACACATTGCCTCCAGACCTGCAGGAGCTTAGGGCAAGGGGAACTCATAGTGACATTCTGGTTATTTGACCTTCGGGCAAAGCTTTCTCATCTGGAGCAGCACCGCCTTCCCTGCGCCACACCTGCATATGCAGCCTGTAAAATGAGGCTTTACTGCTTTTATTGCTTTGTCTCTGCTGGAGGAGGGAGCCAAAGCAGAGGTCGCTTTCTTCTCTTACGCCTTAAATCATAACATTAACAAACATCATACGTTTTATTATGAAGAAACAACTGCACATATAGATTATGAATCATATCTTAATCCAATTGGCTATACATTCCATAACACATTTGAAACTTATAGGAGGATTTTAAATGTTTACCTTCAAATTTCCAACATTGTAAGTTATTACCCTTGGGAAAAAAGAAGGGAATTTCCCTCCTGATTTTTATGCCCTTTACTCAAATCTAGGAAAACATGCCCACACCTTTTGCTGCTCTCTGTATTGGATCCTGGGTCCCAGACTTGTTTACTTATAGGTTTAAGCTCAACTCCACCCAGGTCCTGAACTAAAATAAAATTTAGGCAGCTAGTAACTGCTGTTTAGGCCCAGTGTGTGAACTTCAAGCCGTAGGCACAGTTATACCAACTGTAGTAATTATTTTTCACTTTTCCCCTGCCCAGAATTCCTCCTGCCTCTTCTCACAACAGTAGCCCTATTTTTTTCGTGGGCATCAGGGATTGGCAGGGGTAAGGAGGGGTGAATGATATACTCAGGATAGAACTCTCATAGAGCTGTGCTTCCCTCACATGGGGTGGGCACTGTTTCTGAAGCAGAAGTCTTGTCAGGTTCTAGATGTATTATTGATATTTAAGTCGTGGCTGTACTGACCATCCCTTGAGATTCTGATTTAGTTGGAGCCAGGGTATCAGTATTTTTTTTTAAGTATTTATCCATCCTCTTTTTTTCTATTCTTTTCTCTTTTTTTAAAAAAAAATACATTTTTATTGATTTCAGAGAGGAAGGAAGAGGGAGAGAGATAGAAACATCAATGATGAGAGAGAATCATTAATTGGCTGCCTCCTGCATGCCCTACACTGGGAATCAAGCCAGCAACCCAGGCATGTGCCCTGGACCGGAATCGAACCCGGGACCCTTCAGTCTGCAGGCTGACACTATTCACTGAGCCAAATCAGCTAGAGCTATTATTTTCTTTTAAAATATTAAATGTGTCGGGGTAACATTGGTTAATACCATTATACAAGTTTCAGGTGTACAGCTTTATACTTTTTAAAGTTCCCCAGGTGGTCCCAGTGTGCAGGCAGGGTTGAGATCCGATGCAGCAGGGCAGCAAGCGGAGAGCTCCTATCCCTCACCAACTGGAGGGACTCTCCCCCTGGGCGTTCTCCAGCTTTCTAGCTCTTGAACTTCCATCTGGTAGATCCATGTTATAATGTGGATCTGTGTGCTGTAAAGCGAATACAGAATTAAGATTTTTAGATTGAAAAAATCCACCAGAGTTGGTGGATCATTTGTGACATTTTTATTAAACTTAAAAAGACTCTCCAGTTTCCAAGCGTGACACCTTTGTGTTAATAGAAAGGTTATCCTCCTGGTCTTGTGAGGAGAAAACTAGTGATGAGAAGCAGCGAAGGCAGTTTGGAGGCTGTTTCCAGGGTGCAGTGGGCTTATTCTGGTCGGACTACTCCAAGAAGAGAGAGACGTGTGGCCCAATGAGATGAAGGAAATGAGCCTTGTAATTCTGTGAAAGGACATACGCTTCTAATTTTTGTGCTATCTGGACGCCAGAATTTTGATTCTGATACTCATGTAGGACTCATAGGGTCCAGGCATTAGGTGTATCAATGTATTAAGTCACATTTGAGTTGGGTCTTAAAAACTATATGGGTGTTTCCCTAAAAGAAAAGCGAAGAATGGTATTCCAGGCAGAAAGAATAGTGTGTACAACAGCATATGAGTAAAAAAGAGCATGGAAGCTTTGGGAACAGTGAGAAATGCAGTATTGCTCTAAGACATGCTTTTACAATTATTTAAATCAAGACTTTACAGGTAACAGACAAATGGGTTTGTCTGAAAAGACTGAGCCCACACTGGGATCCAAAGGGCACGTGACCCTCACAGAGGTTCGTGTATAACAATCTATAACATGGTACTTTCTGTGGAATATCATTCAGTCTCTCCCTGGCAGCAGTGGCAGCTGGAAATTACTGCCTAAACACTTCATGCTCACTGATGCACGGGCTACCAAGCACAGTGCTTAATCCCATGCATTTAATTCCATGTCCTGGAGTTAGCCTTCCACCTGCTTTCCAGGTCAGCGATAAAGACACCTGTTGTAAACCCAGTCTGAGTTCATAATAGCCAATGATTTTTGGCCAAGCTACAATTTTTATGGTGAACGTTAACCTTTTGCACTCGGATGTTGAGTGTGACTCGACACGGTTAGCATCGGTAGCAGCTCGTATGTCGAGCCACACTCGACATGTAGTTTCACCGCGGGGGGAAGGTTTTTTTTTGTCTATTTCCCAGTATCTTTTCTTGTTTTCATTAGCATGAAAGGACAAGTAAAATGTAAATGCCGTCTCAACTGATGCCAAAAAAGAAAAAAATGAAAAACCGATAACGCATGTGAAATTTATTAGGAAACTAGTACATGATCTTGTTGGAGAATTCAGAGATGGTACACTAACTTCCAGGGGTAGATTATTATACACTAACTTAGAGCAACGTTTAGATGGAAAGCTCCATATAATCACACCTCACCCTAACAAAAAACACAAAGATTGTGTTTTTTCAAAATCAAAGGAGGAAGAAGAGAGATGATTTATATTTGCGAAACATGTGAATGTAAACCAGGTCTTCATGTGGGTGAATGTTTCAAAAAATATCACACCATGAAAAATTATAGAGATTAAAATTACTCTTTGAATGTATCAATAATTTGAAGTATAAAAAAATCCAAATAAATAAGTTTGTATGAAAAGAAACTCCAGTTTTTTATTCTACTGCCGGGCTTTGTAAAATCTGGGGTATTAAAAAAATTAAATCCCGAGTAGAATAAAGGAATCGAGAAAAAAGCAAGCGAGTGCAAAGGGGTAAAGGTACCACTGTGTCAGTTTTCCTCATTTCACTCATTCACTTAACAAGCAGTGACTGGGCAACTTTTCTGTGTCAGGCATTGTGTTAGGAACAGAGGATTCGAAGATAACTAATCCACAATGACAACAAACTGCGCCACAGGTGACCTTAGAAGTAGGAACAAAGTAGTGTGGGGAAACAAAGTTTTCCTAAAAAAACATAAGGTTGTTTTTTGTGTTGTTTTTGTTTTTTTAAATAGGGGAAGTCACACTTGAGTTGGGTCTTAAAAAGTATATGGGTGTTTCCCTAAAAGAAAAGCGGAGAATGGTACCCCAGGCAGAAAGAAGAGTGTGTACAACAGCATATGAGTGAAAAAGAGCATGGCAGCTTTGGGAACAGTGAGAAAAGCAGTATTGCTAGAACAATAGGCTCATGGCAATAGGACTGTGCATGAAACTAGCAAGGTAGTCTTTTGTGAAGGGCTTTTGTAAGCCTCGCTTGAGAGCTTAGATGTTAGCCTGTGAGTGCACAGAATAAAGTCATTCTTTCCAAGCATTGCCATATTTTTGTTTTAAATGAAAAGCTACCAGCGGAGTGAGACAAAGACTAAGAAATGAGAGCCCGGAAAGGTAGCTTCAAGGCAGTGGTTCTCAACCTGGGGAGATTTTTGCCACCCGGGGATGTTTTCTTACTTCATGATGGGGATTCTATACTGTGTAGAGACCAAGGATGCTGCTAACATCCTGCAATGTGCAGGACATGGTCCCTCAACCCCAACAAAGAATTATCCAGCCCCAAATGACAATATAGTCAGCCTCCTTATCTTCTGGTTCTGTTCTACATCCATGGATTCAACCAACTGCAGATTAAAAATATTTTTTAAAAAATGTTACATTCTTGATGACATGTACTATGTAGCTAGGCCTATAATGGTTGTGTCTTTTCTGAACATGTACACATTTTTTCCTTGTCATTACTCCGCAAACAATATAACAACTATCTACATAGAATTTATATTGTATTAGGTACCATAAGTAATCTAGTGAAGATTTACAGTTTATGGGAGGGTGTATATAGGTTATGTGAAAATATGGTGCTGCTTTATATAAGGAACTTGAGTATGTGCAGATTTTTTTATCCTTCTAGGGCAGTGGTCGGCAAACTCATTAGTCAACAGAGCCAAATATCAACAGTACAACGATTGAAATTTCTTTTGAGAGCCAATTTTTTTAAACTTAAACTTCTTCTAATGCCACTTCTTCAAAATAGACTCGCCCAGGCTGTGGTATTTTGTGGAAGAGCCACACTCAAAGGGGCCAAAGAGCCGCATGTGGCTCCCGAGCCGCAGTTTGCCGACCATGGTTCTCGGGGAACCTGGAGCCAGTATAGGAGCTACCTAAGAAAGGGTAGCACAGACTTTATGAGAGACTAGTTATGGGGGCTGGAAAGATGAAGGAGAGAAAGAGAATGTCAAGTATTCAGTTCATTATGATTGGAAGAATGTGATTTCCCCTGATGGAAATAGGGCATTTTGGAAAAAAAAATAAAAATAAAAATGCAGTTTGGAGGAAGAAAGAACAAGGGATCCTGTTCCAGGGTTTAGTGGACACTCTCTGCTTTCTTCAAGAAAAAGCACCTTGATTTTTTTAACATATATATTTTATTGATTTTTACAGAGAGGAAGGGAGAGGGATAGAGAATTAGAAACATCGATGAGAGAGAAACATTGATCAGTTGCCTCCTGCACGCCCCCTCCTGGGGATTTAGCCCAGAACCAAGGTACATGCCCTTGACCAGAATGGAACCCAGGACCCTTCAGTCCGCAGGCTCACGCTCTATCTACTGAGCCAAACCCGTTAGGGCACCTTGATTTTTATTCAGATGTTCACCTTCCTTCTAAACCCCATGTTCTTCAGGGGCCGCTGACCCCACGCCCATCCCCTGGAGGTGGGCCCTGATTGGATTAAACCAATCCGTTCATCCCCTTCTTCTAGCGTATTAATTTGGGTAGAGGCCAAGCAGCGGTAACAAAGAAACCCAAATAGTGCTTTAAATAAGATGGAAATTCACCTCTAACTCTCATGAGAGTCAGTCAGTGCTCAGGGATCCAGGGCCTGCTGGGAACTTTGTTCTACTTGCATTAGCGAACACCGATCACTTTCACGTCACTGCACCGCCATCTCCTGAGGCACAGTCCTCACGGTGTTGAGTCTGGCTCAGCTCCACATCCACATTCCAGGCTGCAGGAACTGCGAAGAGAGATTTCATTTGTCTTTGAGAAGCTGATGGAGAAGTTTCACAGGCCGCTTTCCCCTCCCCTCCCACTGACCTGCACAGGACTGAGAAACTAGTGAGTGGCCGTGTTCTCAGCTAAAACTGGGGAAAGTGGCACTTCTTGAGCTAAAAGGAAAAGGAAAGTGTAGAAACTGAGGCATAACTCCCATCTCTACCACACCTAGATCGATTCAGTGTTTGACCCAGGACCATGAATTAATATAGGCCCATGAGATAGGAAAAAGACATGAAAAAGACATTTTCTGGGAACTTCTGGGAAAGAAGTTGTAAAATTCACATAAACCTAAAAATAACTGACAGTGTCCTGATATTTCCCCTTAACCTTATTAGATTTCTTTCTCCAAACCGCGTTTTTATTTTTTCAGTTTCCACAATGCCCTGGTTCCACCAGTGGAAATCACCATCACATTCTTCCGCTCATAATGAACTGAATACTTGACGTTCTCTTTCTCTCCGCCGTTCCAGCCCCCATCATCAGTCACTCATGAAGTCCTTGCTATCCTTTCTCAGGTACCTCCCTTTTTTTCTTCTTCCTTTTCCCCATGAACCTTACCACTGTCTTTACTGTGGCCTGCAAGCCCTGCCAGGCCTGGTCTCTGCCCAACCCCCTGAGCTCGCTCCTGTCTCCCTCCCTCACTGTCCTCCGTCCACACTGGCCTGGCACTTGAATGGCCTAACTTGCTGCCCTCAGTGTTTGCACTGGCTGTTCCCTCGATCTGGAGTCCTAGTGCCCCCGGTATTCAATGCTTTACCTTCCCTTCATTTGCCTCTGCTCTAATGTTACCTCCCCAAAGGGACCTTTTGGAATCACTCTATCTAAATTTTAAATGTTATCCACCATCACTCTCTATCTCCTTCCTCTGCCTCCCCCTCCCCGCTTCATAGTAGTTATCACTAGCCTTGTCATATTTGCTTCAGCTCTTTTGAAAATAAAGAATACAGTTGAAGGCTCCTTTTCCCATCTTCCACAACATCATTCCGTTTTCCTCCTTTACCAGAGGAAACTACTGTCATCATTTTCATCTCTCTGACTTCATGTAGTCTACTCATGTTTCTATAGATCTACGACATACAGGAATGTGCAAACAACAATTGCTTTTCCTGTGTAAGTCTTTTTATACAGTTATCTATTATACTGCACGTATCCCTCTGCAACGCACACATGTGCAAACACACACACATATGCTTATATATATCCAGTTCAGTCATTTTAATGGCTCTACTGTGTTCCAAAAAATGAGTATACTCCAGTTTAGCCCCTTATTGATGATCGTTCAGGTTCCCCTCCAACTTACAGTTACTACTAACAACACAGCAAGACAATGTTTGTGCTTGTGCTTTTGTACACGTGTGGAAGAGTTTCTTTGGGGTGTAAACCTGAAAGTAGACGTGTGGGTCATGTGATCTGCCAGATGTTTTCCATTGACCCCTAAGATCCACTCTCTCCTCCATTCTGCTCTGGTGGGGAAGCTAACCTATATTGATTGCATCAATGAATTTCCTTGCCCTCTGGCTTCTTGTTGGACTAAGCCAGTGGGAGGAAAGGGGGAGTGGGGAATGGAGTGGGGAGTGGAGAGTGAGATTAGGACATGTGTGCTCTTGGCTCATATCCTGCTGGGTCTCAGAGGGCTGGCTGCATTCCTCTCTCTCCCTAAGGCTGCTGCTCCTTGGGTCTGTGGATCTGGTGACCACTCTTTGGATCCTTTCAGGGGTAGCAATGAATTTCGCCAAGGTCCCCGTGCCATGACTACCCTCGTGGCTTTTTCAATTTTCCATGAACCCTACCCATGTTTTTAAAAATAGTCCTTTTAATAAACTGTCCTCAATGACACAGGGTGAGAGTAACATTCTGTTTCTTGGAAGATGCTTGTGTTGTGTGTGTGTGTGTGTGTGTGTGTGCGCGCGCGCGCGTGCGTATGTGTGTGTGCATTTTCAACTTTACTAGATGCTCATCAATCAAACTAACCTTCCAACCTCGATTTCTCCCAGGGGACTTGTTAACGAAATCTTAGATATTTTGTAACATTACTAAAATAAGACTTACTTTTCACCATCTGGAATCTCTGCTCCAGTCAGATTAGCCTATTCACTGGTCCCTGGATATGGTTTGCTCTTAGGTCTTCCTTGAGTGGAGTATCATTCTCCCCTCTATTTCCCCCTTTTCATATTGTGATCATCTGATCATTCCTATGAGGGAATCTTCCTTGATTCATGAAATCAAACCAATGAGGGAGTTAATGCCTATGAACTCCTAGCACTTACTGTCCCCACCCCTCAGTTGGCACTGTGTGTCTCAAAAATCTTTTATGGGGTTATTGTCCACTATTAACTAGTTTTTCCTATGCATATATTTATAATGTTTTCAACAATACTACACTTCTCTTAAATGTAACATATTTTGAGCTTTATTTTTTAGTATTTACTCTTATTAAGAGGTGCTCAGTTAGTACTATTCATGAATCAATAAATGAATTTCCTGCTTTCATAGCAATCATCAAGAATGACTATAGCATGCACTCCGATGACCTGACATCCTCTCTGCAGTTGTAAATAGGTGTAGTTTTTCTTTTCCAGGCCAGTTCAATTCATTCCGACGTCAAATATGTCCTGCTATGTGGCCTGTGTGTCTGAATTCTGAGAAGTATGCATTTTGGTAGTGAAAGAGTTAATGCCTATGAATTTAATGTAGATTAAAACTGCGTTAAAATAAAAATATTTATATTCTCGTTAGGAAGACTTTTCTTAGCAGTGAAAACAATACCCAACCAAGTGAATTAATAGGGATCAAGGACCTTCCATTCTCCACCCACTCCAATGTGAAAACCTGAGGTTCCTTTATTGACTTTGAAGTATCTGTTAACATCTGCAGACATCCTAAGGGAAATTGGCACGAAATAAATAGCTCCATGCTATTTTTAACTCCACTTGGGGTGGGGGTGGGTGGGGGAATCAAGGAGAAATTAGATTTCATTATATGAAAACAGGAAGAGACATTTTTTAAGAGTCACCTTAAACAAAAAGAAAAAAATTGTCCCCCAACCTCCTTCATGGCCACCCCAAATGCAACAATAACAACAATCACTTATCTCTAGCTAATATATACCCAGGGTACAAAATATCCTAGGTATCGTGGCCTTCAAAATATTATTTTTTCTTTAACATTGGGCTTTAAGCTTTTTTTTTTTTTTTTTTTGTAATGAGTCTGGGAGAAGCACTTCAATTGCATTTGCAAGCAGTTACTCCAAGTAGTATGTAGATGCTAGGGGTGTGTGTTCAGTCAGGATGCATTAGACTGCAAGTAACAGAATGCCTGACTAAATGAGCTTAGGTCCTTGCTACTCAAAGTGTGGTCCTTGCCCAGTGATCCCACTTCTAGGAATATATCCCAAGAAACTAGAAACACCAATCAGAAAGGATATATGCACCCCTATGTTCATAGCAGCACAATTTATAATAGCTAAGATTTGGCAACACCCTAAGTGCCCATCAGCAGATGAGTGGATTAGAAAACTGTGGTACATCTACACAATGGAATACTACTCTGCTGTAAAAAAGAAGGAACTCTTATCATTCGCAACAGCATGGATGGACATGGAGAGCATTATGCTAAGCGAAATAAGCCAGTTGGAGAAAGATAAATATCACATGATCTCACTCATTTGTGGAATATAATGAACAACATAAACTGATGAACAAAAACAGATCCAGAGACAGAGAAGCATCGATCAGACCGTCAAACCTCAGAGGGAAGGTAGGGGAGGGTGGGGGTAAGGGGGAGAGATAAACCAAAGGACTTGTATGCATGCATATAAGCCTAACCAATGGACACAGACACCAGGGGGGTGAGGGCATGAGTGGGGGTTGGGGAACAATGGGGGGGGCATAAGGACACATATGTGATACCTTAATCAATAAAGAAAAAAACACACACAACAAAAACAAAGTGTGGTCCTTGGATCAACAACAGGGGCATCGCTTGGGAGTGTGATAGAAATGCAGAGTCTAGGCTCCACCCCAGGCCTCCTGAGTGGGAACAGTGCACTTTAACAAGACCCTCGGGTGACTCATATGCCCATTCACGTTTTATAAGCACTAGCTTGGGCTAAATAGGGGTTTATTATTTCACATAGCAGCAAGTCTGAAGATAGATGATTCTGAGGTTGGTTAATTCAGTTACAAAATGATGCTGTTGATAGCCTAGGTGCTTTCCAACTTTCTGCTTTGACACCTTCGATGGGTCGGCTTTGGCCTCAGATGCCGCTCTTCTTAGTAAGATAATCATTGCCACAGCTCCAAGCTTGCTTCCAGCATCACATCCTCATGTAAACTGCATTCAAAGCAGGAAAAGTAATCTCTCCCTGTGGTTCTTTTTATTGAAAGGAGAAGAAGAATTCCTAGGACCTCCCTCCCCCTCCAAAACCTCCCCCCCTACTTCACACCAAACCTCTCCATTTTGTCTCATTGGCCAGAACAGAACCATAGACTTGTCTTGAACCACTTTTAGTGGGTGAAGGGGTTTCGATAGTCGCACCTTATTGGCATTTTTAGCTACCTGTGATCAACCTCGGTCTGAAAACATTAAATGGAAAATTCCAGAAAGAAACAACTCATAAGTTTAAAATTAGGTGCCATTCTGAGTAACATGATGAAATCTTGCTCCATCTCTCTCTCTGTTCTGCCTTGGACGTGAATCATCCCTTTGTCCAGTGTATCTACATTGAATTCTTTCACCGTCCATTAAATCACCTAGTAGCCTTCTCAATTATCAGATCAACTGTGCAGTATCATGGTGTTGATGTTCAAGTCAGCCTTGTTTTACTTAATAATGGCCCCACAGCTCAAGAGTAGTGAGGCTGGCAGTTAAGATATGCCAAAGAGAATTTGTAAAGTGCCTTCTTTCAGGGAAAAGGTGAAAGCTCTCCTCTTAATAAGGCATTTTGTCATCTCACATCATCACAAGAGTGAGTACAGTACAATAAGATATTTTGCACGTGAGAAAGACCACATTCACATAACTCTTATCACAGCATATTGTTGTAATTGTCCTATTTTATTGTTATTAGTTGTTGTTAATCTTTTATTGTGCCTAACATATATTAAACTTTATCATATGTATGTATGTATAGGGGAAAAAAGTATATAGAGTGTTTGGTACTATTTGTGGTTTCAGGTATCCACTGGAGGTCTTGGAACGTTTCCCCCCTTCCCGTCCCCTCCCCCCCCCCCCCCCCCGCCAAGGGATAAGGGGGGACTACTGTAATATGTTGGCTTAAATCAATCATGATTCATCTGTAAATAGGAAGGGGCCTACCTAACCTGGAGGCCTGAACCAAAATGGGGTTCTAGTAACAGGAGGTATTCATCTCTGTTGTGTAAGTACTCCTCACGAATATGATAAGGGAAAAATAGCATTAGTAAGGAGAAGCAAAATGAGTTAATGAAGGGATGGGGACATATGAAAAATGTTCTAAACATAGAGCTTTTTCTTATAAATATTGAGAACAGTTCGGTCAATAATGTCAAATCTGTGTCACATAAGTTTGACAAACAACGCCTGGATCCGGTGATCATAAAGTTCAAATAATCTTTATGGACAGTCGAGTGGTAGGCGAGGGTAGAAGAAAGATTACAGGATGTTAAAGAGAATGAATGGTGAGGAAATGAAAGTAGTCAATATAAACAATTTTAAAAGTTTGCAAGTGAAAGAGAGATATAGAGTGATGGTTAAGGAATACTTTCATCAAGGGAAGGTGTTTTTGTCCTCTCCTCGCCTCCCCCCATAGCACCTATCTGAGAATGTCAGGAGGAGAAGGAGTCAGTGGAAGAAAGAATGTTGTCAGCAAGGAGAGAGCTAAATTTTGTATCACGGGGAACATTGCTTGTCTCAGTAAATGACTGGCAAGCTCATCTATTGAGGAGAAAAATGTGGACTGGGTGTTAGGAGGGTGGTCGTCAAAGTGTTGTCCCCAAGACCAGAAGACCTGTTGGGAACTTGTTAGCTAAACCAATTTTCAGGCCACACCTCACACACCTACCAAATCAGAATCTCTGGGGATGGGACTTGGCCATAGGCATGTTGACAAGCCCTGCAGGTGATTCTGATGCATGTTCATGTTTGAGACACACCATGCCAGGGAATTGTTTATACAGTACCTACCTGTGTGCATGCCTCTGCAATGAAACTATTTGAGTTTTTCCTGTCAGAAAATGTTTCCTACTTTGTTCTTCATTGCTCACTCCAGCTAGGTACACCTGTGGGCTCAGGTACCTACCTTCACACTCTGAGGCGCTTCTGGCCCTGAGGAGGGTGTCTAGAACTCAAGGTAGACTAGGAGGTCTTTTGTGTATCATCTTTGTTTCTGTTCTGGCCAGACTGGTTACCTACACTTCTTTTTTTTCCTGCCTAGGCTCTTCTTGAGTTCAAAGGAAAAAAGTTTCATTAATGACTCTCCATTGCTAAACTGTGAAAATCTGCACCCCTTAGCGTGAAAGGCCTAGCCTTTTATGACCTCATCCCTGCCGCTTTTTTTAATGTTTTAATTAAAAATTTTTTTTTTTGTCCAGAAAGGCAGGGAGAGGGAGAGAGAGATAGAAACATCAATGATGAAAGAGAATCATCAATCGGCTGCCTCCTGCATGCCCCTCACTAGGGATCAAGCTCAAAACCCGGGCATGTGCCCTGACTAGGGTTGCAACCATAACCTCCTGGTTCATGGTCAATGCTCAACCACTGAACCATACCCTCCGGGCACTGCCCACTTCTTGAACCTTCTACCATGCTACTGTGAGGGGGACCTCTTCTCTCTGGCAGGAAGTCTATGGGCTGGAATAGAGAAAAGTTCTTACAGAATTCTAGCTCATAGGACTTTATTACCTAACTACTATTTGGCAGGAATTCTACTAGGAACTAGGATAAAAAGATGGTTTGCAAAAGAGTATAACATATTCTGGAAGAGACGGTCAAATGAACAAATGATTTAAGTACAGTGAAGTTAAATGCTGTGACAAAGGTTTTTTATGGGGTGATGTGGAAGCAAAGAAAGGATATTTAAGTCAGGGAAAGCCTCCTGGAGCAATTAGAACTTGCACTTCAGAACCTAGTCTTGAAGAAAAAGAAGGAAGTAGCTGAGAGGAAAAGGTAGAGGTATGTGATTCTGACAAAAGGAACAGTTTAGGAAGCTTCTGGTCAAGATGGCGGTGTAGGTAAACACATTACTCGCTTCCTCCCACAACCACATCAAAATTACAACTAAACCACAGAACAACCATCATTCAGAACCACCCGAAATCTGGCTGAACCGAAGTCCTACAACTAGAAAATTAAAAAGAAAGCATATTGAGACTGGTGGGACCTGCAACCCAGGCATGTGCCCTGATTGGGAATCAAACCATAGGTTGATGCTCAACCACTGAGCCACGCCAGCAGGGCATGTGTTTTTTTTAATCAGGAGGGATATCTTGGCTGCAGAAGTCTCCCATGAGGAGCAAGAGGCCCCAGCCCCACACCAGACTCCCCAGCCCAAGGTTCCAGTGGTGGGAAGAGAAGTAACTTCGGCCTATAAAAACCAGCAGGGATTGTGGCTGAGTAACAAGGAGGGTTGTTGGAGTCCCAAGCAGTTGCTCTTAAAGGGCCAGCACACGGACTTACTGGGACTCACTCCCTCTGAGCTCCAGCTCCGGGGATCCAGGGACGTACAAGGAGGAACTAAATTGTCTGGCATCAGGGCAAAAACTGGGGGCAGCTTTTTCCAGACAAAAGTGCTGGCAGAGGTAACTGAACACAAGCACTGTGATACTATAACAGTTGATCTGATAATCAAGACTGCTACTAAGTGACTAATGAGGAGGAAATACATACAGTGTGGATACTGGGGACAAAGGTGGGACAGAGCAGGCGATGGGAAAATTTCATCACATGACTCAGAATTGCATGAAATTAATTTTTTTAATATATATTTTTATTGATTTCAGAGAGGAAGGGAGAGGAAGAGAGAGAGAGAGACATCAATGATGAGAGAGAACCATTGATTGGCCACTTCTTGCACCGCCCCCCACTAGGGATTGAGCCCGAAACCTGGGCATGTGCCCTGACCCAGAATTGAACCATAACCTCCTGGTTCAAAGGTCCACGCTCAACCACTGAGCCACACCGGCAGGCAGAATTGCGTGAAATTTAAAACTTATGAATTGTTTATTTCTGTAACTTTTCATTTAATATTTTTAGACTGCTGTTGACCACAGATAACTGGAGCCACATATAAGGGGGGGGGGGGGGGGGCGGCTACTGCATTTGGGAACTCTTACAGGGCTGCATTAGTAAGTATAGGTGCCCAAGTAAGTGGGCTAGCCCTCCTCAAGAGAAGGGAAAACTGACTCAAGCCTCCTGTCTTTTGCTGTCCCACACAAGTGGGAAAATTAAAACCCATATAAAGAAGCCTTGTGAAGGTGGGAGGTAGGAAAGGCAAGAAGCCAAGGAGGGAGGCTAAGACTTGCAGTCTGGAGTTCTGCGTTCATTGCTTCCACTTACTCACACACTCCTCTGTAAGCTTCAGCTTCCACATCTGTGAAATGGGATAATACCTACCTCCCTGGTGTGTTTTGATGATCAAACAACAGAGTGCTGTGAAAAAGCTTGGTAACCTATAAAGCCCTGGATGAGTACTACTAATAGGACCACTGTCACACAAAACGTATGCAACCACATCAATCTAGAGAGTGTAATTTTGGCTGTGCTTGCATCACATTGCTTCCTGCTTTTCACCAGCCCCGCCGTCATTAACAACTCCTGTATGTCAGCTGTCTTGAGTGCGGTTGAGAGTTGCTGGGGAGAATTGCTAGGGGAGAGGCAGTCTGGAGTCCTGTTCTTCCCCCACACCATAAACCAGTTAAAGAGGGATTGAAGTGAAGAAGAGGGGGGCTGGGGACCAAAAGGAATGGAAGAAATTTGTGCTAGCTCCCCAAATAACCATTCTAAATGATGATATCAAGTCAGATCACGCCCTGCTATGGCCTTTTAACAATTCCCTTTAGCCTAGGGGACAAAGCTCACACTTCCTGATCGGGCCCCTGCTTACCTCTCCAGGCTCTGCCATGTACTACATTCCAGCCACAACACACGGCTAGCCAATGTGTCCTGCTCTCTTCTTGCCTGCGCTGTCCCTTTCCATTACTTTCTCCTTAGACTTCCAATATGGGCTCAGATGCTACCTTCAGAGTGAATTCTGTTTATAAATTCCCCAAAGTCAGGCATCAGTGAGCCGGTAGCACCATGGCCACTTTCCTGGTCCAGGTGAGAATACCTAATGCGGTGTAGCAAATGAGAGCATTTGTTTTTCAGACATGCTCTGGCTTTTATACCTAGATAGATCAACCATTTACTTAAAATTTTTATTTATTTATTTTTCAAACACGGTTTACATTTAACACTATTTCACATTAGTTTCAGATGTACAGTATAGTGGTTAGATAATCATATACTTTACATGGTGACTCCCCGCAATATTTCTGGTACCCACCTGGAAACATACATAGTTATTACACTACCACCCTTTTACAAGTCAAATTCACCCTTTTGCAAAGCAAATTTGGTTTGCAAAAGAGTGAATTTGAAGCGGAAAACCTGTATTACTGACCACACTGCCTATGCTATCCGCACATCCCTGTGACTATTTGGTAATTGTCCATGAGTATTTCTTAATCTCTTCACCTTTTTCACTTAGCCTCCCAATCCCCCTCCCCTCTGGCAACCATCAGTCTGTTCTCTGTATCTATGAGATTGTTTCTATCTTGTTTGTACATTTATTTTGTTCTTTAGATTCCACATATAAGTGAAATCATACGGTATTTTCTCTTTGTCTGACTTATTTCATTTAGCATAATACCCTCTAGGACAGGCATGTCAAACTCACGGCCCATGGGCCGCATGCCTCGTCTATTTGGCCCGTGTTAGCCTTTGTGTTTGACATACTTGGTCTAGGTCTATCGTGGTGTGTGTGCAAATGGTAAGATTTCCTTCTTTTTAAAGCATCTCCTTCTTCAGGCGAGGCTTAAAAGGCACTGAGGTGGATTGTGAAGAGCATAGATGCTAGAGCTAGACAGCCTGGCTGTGAGACTTTGGACTGAACTTTGGGGGCTCAGTATCTACATATGTAAAATGGGGATGATGATATTAGTACTCACCCCACAGGATGATCGTGAGGATAAAACGACTTAATATACAGGGTTACAACTGTTTGTATGGAAAAGGAAGACAAATAATAACAAATAAATCATATAATAATTAATCATATAAAAATTAATATACAAGAATAACATCTACTTTTGCCCACCCTTGTATAGAAACACTGCGAACAGTACCTGACACATATTTGTTAGTGCTTGTAATTAATCACACTTTTTTGTGTTTTTTTTTTTGTGTGTGTGAAATGGGAATAATATTCACTGGAGAGAGCTGGTATGAGAATTACTCAAGATAAGCAGAAGTGCTTGGCTTAGAGAATATCCATGATAAAAATTTTACCTGCCCTTTTAGCTCTTGCCCTTTGTATCATAATTTTCTATTTAAAGGTATCTCCACCACTAAAAACTCTTAGCTCCTCTAGGAGAGATTCAGCCATCTTTGTCCTCAGGAGGTCATGGGAAAACTCAAAATGGCCTTAACTGCCTCTCAGTAAGATCCTAAAAGGCCACAACATAAGAATTTAATCCCTAAACATTTGTATCTTTATAAATCTGTGTGGAAGTCATAGTTTGATGATTAGTTGTTGTTGTTTTGTGTTTGTGCTTCTTGGTGTATATTTTTTTCACGATTTCTCTCTCCTCTCTGTTTTCATCTCGGGCAGGGTTTTTCCATCCTGGTATTAACAATTCCTTGCTGTGGGGTCTGTCCTGGGATTGCAGGATGTGTAGCAGCATTCCTGGCCTCTACCCATGAGATGCCAGCAGCATGTCCCACCCCTAGTTTTAACAACCTTGCTGAAAGTCTGGGAGAGGGGACCCAATCTACCCCGACTTCTTCCACCTTTGAGACACACTAATCTAGGGAATCTGCCTAAACGTTTCCAGACAAAGTAAATTTTGGTAGGACTGATTTTTTTTTTCTCTTTTATCTCCAAGGCAAAAATATGGTGCATATGCCTCCAAATTGAACAGATTCTGACAATGTTGAAGGAAAAAAGAATTTCTTCTCCCTGATGGCAGTATTCCTCTCAGAAATGGCCAGGGTGTGGTGAGGAGGAGGTTCGGACTATGTTTTATTTATCTGGACCTATGCCTCCAAAATAGCAATTGCATATTTCTTTCATTTCATTTTGTGGGGAAACTGAAAGAATGCAGTGTTTTACAATTCAGATTAAAGCTACAAACACATCAAGCTGTCTGGTTTTCTGGGAGTGAGAAGGGGGAGGGGCTTTATTATGGCATAGCTGCATACTAACTTTTCAACATCAGAAAAACTTTACAGCATGAAAGAAAAATGCATATGTTGAGAAGGAACATGAATGCTAAAAACACATTGTTACTATAAATCCCGAATCTGAGACACAGTTCACAATGCGGTTGTACTAATAGTGCAATTTTAAACCTATTTAAGCTGGGAAATTTGTTATCAGGTGACTCATACATGTGGGGAAATCCAGTTCATTTGTGCCAAAGATGAAATAAAGCGATTAGGTATTTAAATGTTGAGATTCTTTTCAGTCTTGTGAATGAATTGCAGTAATCTTAGATGGGGAGAGAAGAAGGGGGGGCGGGTAGTTACTCATTAAGTTAAAAAATGTTAAAAGGCTCTCTGGATTCAAATAATAAAATCTTATATTTATAACACATTTATACTTAAATAGCATAAGTACTTCTATTTATTTTTTGAAATATTCAAAATGTTCAAGAAAAGTTAAGTAGCGTATGAAGAACTTTTTGTTCTGAACCATTTGCGAGTAAGTACAGATCTGATGATCCATCATTCCCAGATGCTTTTTTGTGTTATCTACACTAATAAAAGAGAAAGATGCAAATTGATTGTACCTTCACAATGCCCACCAGCCAATCAGGAGTGAGTATGCAAATCAAATTAACCCAACAAAGATGGCGGGATAATTTGCATACGCAGGTGCCAAGCAGCCGGGGGCGATGACGCAGGCATTCTGCACTGCCCCAGCAGCTCTGGGCCTCTGGGCAGCGTGGGAAGGCAGAAAGGCGGATCTGGCCAGAGCAAAGGTGGTGCCGGCAGCCAGGGGAAGGAAGGCCCATTCTTGCACGAAATCTTCGTGCATCAGGCCTCTAGTTTCCTATAAACAAGAACTCTCTCCTACAATCACAATTGAAATGAGAAAATTAACATTGATATATGACTGCTATATAATCCTCAGACTCTACTCAAGTTCTGTCTGTTTCAATAAAATGTTTTGTAGCAACAAGATCCACTTAGCATCACATACTGTGTTCAGTTATGTTGCTGTAGTCTCCCTTAGCCTGAAACAAGTCCTTGGTTTTTCCTTGACTTTCATGACCTTGACACTTTTGAAGAAGACAGGTTATTTTGTAACTTGTCTCTTAATTTGGGGTTTACTGGCATTTTCTTGTGATTATACTCAGGTTATACAACTTTGGTAGCAAGAATATCATAGAAGTGATGCTGCTTTCTTCTTATTATATCCTGTCAGTGGCTCATGATTTCAATTCGTCCCATTACTAATGATGTTCCCTTTGATTCCTTGGTTAAGGTGGTATCTGTCAGGCGTATCCTCTGGGAACATAGTCTTTTTCCCCCTCAAACCATGCTAACATCACATTCCTCATCAAACTTTTTTCTTTTTCCTTTCTTCATTTTACTTTATTTGAGAGAGAGAGAGAGAGAGAGAGAGAGAGAGAGAGAGAGAGAGAGGAGGGAGAAACATCGATCAGTTTCTCCCACACATGCCCCAACCAGGGATTTAACTGAAACCTGGATATGTGACCTAACTGAGAATTGAACCTGCCACCTTTTGGAGTATGGGACGATGCTCCAACCAACTGAACCACACCAGCCAGGGCCTATTCCTCATTAAACTTTTGATGTACTCATTTATTTATTTATGTCTGTTTGTGCTCAGAACTTCCTATTTTACTCAGTGGGTTATAGTATTTTGCTCTTGTTTTTAATTTTGATGCTCAACTTGTTCCTGATTGGCCAGTGGAAGTCCCTTCAAACTGACTTCTGTGTCCTTGTGACCTGTTCCCATCATTCCTTGAGCCCTTCCTTGCTCTCTGCCATAACAAAGGTGTTCTAGACTCATCTTATACTTTACTTTTCCCAGATGTGGTATCAGCCATTTCTACAAGGGACCCTTGTTTCTTTCAAAGGGAAATATATTTAGAAGCCAAGGTCTCGACATTAGCTGTGCTCATTGCTACTAGACTGTCACACTCTCAGACCTGCTGTGGTAGCTATAAAAATATGTCACTCTTGCTACAGGGAGCATAATTGACTGACAGTGCTGACAACTGCCCCTGGATCTGCTGCCCTGTTTGCACTGGGGCTGTATTTTCCACGGGTTACTCCCAGTCAGTGCCAGATCACAGCAGGAGTACTAAAGTAGGCCCATTCTGGCAAGACATAGGAATTCTTCAACGGGTAACTCTGGCTTGGGAACCCCACATCTACCCGGTAAATCCATTCTTGGAACTGTGCTGTCCAAGACCTTTCCTACTCCAGTCCTTCCTTATCTCCTCCCACAAAGGGCCGACTGTGTCTCAGTCTGAAGGATCTCTCTCCCTTCTCCTGTTACCCATCACTGTGGAGCAGTTATCCCCATTATGTAGTGGCTTAAAACAAAATAAATATTTATTTTCTCACAGTGTCTGTGGGTCAGGAATTTGGCAGCAGATTAGATGTCTAGAATCTGTGGTGATGTTGCTGTCAAGATGTTAGACCCCTCTCCCATCCCCCCCATCCCCCCCCCCCCCCCCAAAAAAAGAAAGATGTTAGCCCAGCACAGTCATCTGATGCTTGACTTGATCTTGGAGGATCTGCCTCCAAGCTGGTTCACTTGGCTGTTGGCAGGACCGCTTAGTCTTCACCATGTAGACCACTCCATAGAGTCAGAGTGTCCTTGAGAGCATGGCAGATGATTTTCTCCTACAGAAAGTGCTCCGAGGGAGGAAGTCAGAAGCCATCATGTCTTTTATTGTCTAACCTTAAAGTCACACTCTGTCATGGCAGCAACAGGTCACCTCTTTTCAGTAAGAGAGAGGATTTCACAGGGGTGTGACTATCATGAGGTAAGAATTATTGGGGGCTACCACCTTGGAGGCTATCACACTCTCCCAATAGATCTCATGCACATCTAATATGGCCTTATTAAATCACTGCCAGGGGCCCCCCTAAGATCTCTGGAAGAAGCCTGTGAAAGTGGGTGTGGGAGGAAGGGAGCTGGAACTTCAGCAGTCTTGATGGCATGCTCATTCTCCTCTCATCCAGAAGTGGCTGGTCTCCTCCTCCCATCCAAGGCCAGTCCGTCCTGCTGAGCTCCAGATCCTTTGGGAAGTCTCTTTTCTTTCCTCATTCATTATTAGATCACCCACTGTTATAAATACGACCATCTTCCTTTTAAATTTAAAAAGTTACCAATCAATCCTAACCAAGTCAACCCCCAATTCCGCCACCTCCAAATTTCTTTCCAGCCACCCAATTGTGTTCTTGCCTTTAACAACAAAATTCTGGAAAAACAACAGGGAAACCTCCCTGTTTCCCATTAATCTCTCAGTTCACTGCATTCTTGCTTGGATTCTCATAAATCTTCTGAAATCACTTTGTCTAAAATTACCAATGACGCCCTAACTGGTTTGGCTCAGTGGATAGAGCGTCGGCCTGCGGACTGAAGGGTCCCAGGTTCGATTCCAGTCAAGGGCATGTACCTTGGTTGCGGGCACATCCCCAGTGGGAGGTGTGCAGGAGGCAGCTAATCAATGTTCTCTCTCATCGATGTTTCTGACTCTCTATCCCTCTCCCTTCCTATCTGTAAAAAAAAATCAATAAAATATATATTTAAAATTACCAATGACTATTTTGTTCACTTTAATTTTATTAGCAATTTTTAAAGACCCAGTCATTTGAATCCTATATAATAAAAGGCTAATATGCAAATCAACCGAAGGGCAGAATGATCGGTCGCTATGATGCGCACTGACCACCAGGGGGCAGACACTCAATGCAGGAACTGCCCCCTGGTGGTCAGTGCACTCCCACAGGGGAATGCCACTCATCCAGAAGCCAGGCTCACAGCTGACAAGTGCAGCAGCAGGGTCGGGAGCCTCTCCTGCCTCCGCGGCAGCGCTAAGAATGTCTGACTGCTGGCTTAGGACATTCGCTGCGGGGAGCGGGCCTAAGCCATCAGTTGGACATCCCCCAAGGGCTCCTGTACTGTGAGAGGGTGCAGGCCGGGCTGAGGACCCCCTGCCAAGTGCATGAATTTCATGCACCGGGCCTCTAGTTAAAAAATAATGGTCCTCATAGTATCTTAAATAAGAAGGTGTCTAAAGTAGAATTAAGTTTCATTCTATCTTCTTTCCCTTCATTGCTTCTTTCCTCTAAATAAAAATTCCATTACACCATACATATTATTCTCTAACTTGCTCTTCAATAACAACATATCAAGTCTATACTTCCAAATCAATACATACAAATCTATATAGTTACAATGAAATTTCAGTTCTCAAACTTAATTCAATCTGGAAGGCTGGTTGAAAACCGTATCATTTTTTCCCATTAGAAATAATGTAAATTGAATTAATCCATTCCAAACCCCCAAATGATTTCGTTTTAATCTTTCTTATATACAGTACATATCTAATGTATTGTTTAATCTATAAATAAACACTTTAAAAACAAAAAGTACATGACATTAAATGAAAATTTGACAAAAAGGAAATGTACAGTTAAAAATGAAAATTTAATAATGAGAAGCAACAAAAGCAAAAAAAATAAAAATAAAAGAAAATATTCACAGCACAATTTCCTGAGATGTTAACAATGTGAGGTTTAGCGGCAAACTGACTCATGCATTCTCTCCTCTGTCACCTGAGAGGCGCGTGACTGATCATACAGGTATCAGCATGGAAGGGATGTCAGGTTGAGAAGCGAATTGCTCAAGATGGAACATGTTTGAGAATCGAGGCTTGACTGTATTTTTAAATATATTTTTATTGATTTCAGAGAGGAAGAGAGAGATAGAAACATCAATGATAAGAGAGAATCATTGATCAGCTGCCTCCTGCATGCAACCTGGGCATGTATCCTTGACCAGAATCAAACCTGGGACCCTTCAGTCTGCAGGCTGATGCTCTATCCATTGAGTCAAACCAGCTAGGGCTTGACTGTATTTTTAACAGCAGTATAAAATTCCACAATAAAGATATACCATTGTTCTTTCAACTATTCCCCATTGAAGACCATTCAGGTTCTTTTGATTAGGTTGAACCATATAAAATTGTCATATTTGCAGGCTTTCTTTGTTGTATTTATTTCTACTTTTTTTAAGAGAGAGAGAGAGAGAGAGAGAGAGAGAGAGAGAGAGAGAGAGAGAGAGATTTGTTGCTCCACTTATTTATGTAGTCATTGGTTGATTCTTGTATGTGCCCTGATCAGGGATTGAATCCACAACCTTGGCATATTGGGAAAACATTCTAGCCAACTGAACTACCCAGCCAGGGCTGTTGTGTTTATTTTCTATTACAAACAATCTATACTAATAAAAGAGTAATATGCAAATTGGTCGAGATACCCTCACGCAACGACCGAATAGTAGGCTGCGTGGGGCGATCAGGTCAGCAGGGGGGGCAGTTAGGGGTGACCAGGCCGGAAGGGGGGTAGTGAGGGGCAACCAGGCTGGCAGGGGGGGGCAGTTAGGGGCGACCAGGTTGGCAGGGGGGGTCAGTTACAGGAGATCAGGCCGGCAGGCAGAAGCTGTTAGGGGGGATCAGGCAAGAGGCAGGTGAGCGGTTAGGAGCCAGCGGTCCCGGATTGTGAGAGGGATCGGGCCTAAACCGGCAGTTGGACATCCCCTGAGGGGTCCCAGATTGGAGAGGGTGCAGGCTGGGCTGAGGGGACCTCCCCCTCCCCCCCAGTGTAGAATTTCGTGCACTGGGCCTCTAGTATTATAATAAATATCCATATACACATATCTCTGTAAACTTTTGTGTTTTTTTTTTTGTGGATAGGAAGATGTGGGATTCTTGTTTAAAAGGGGTGTATGTTCTACTCATTGAAAGTAGATTGCTTTCCTAAAATACCGGTATAATGCGTGGTTGCATCAATGACCTTTTGGGAAGTTATTCCACACGTCCTTTTTTCAGTGCTTCTCTTAGCAGACTTCTCCATAGTCCACTGTACGTGTCATTACTCATCACACCTTCTCTTGTGCCACCACTTTAAACCAGTTTTCCACCTGTCTCTTTTTGATCTCTTTCCCTATCTTCTCTTCTGTTTTTTTCCTAGATACTTGTATACCACATGGTTCTTCCCTAGCTCATTTTTTCCTAGTCACACTACATGCTCTGGTCTCCTGTTAGGTAAGTTTATGGGTTCAACTATAATCTCTATCTACCCTCAGCCTACCAATGAGGTGGCTCAAAGGTGACTTCCCCTGAATTAGAATAGGGTTTCCCTTCCTGAAGACGTTTTCCTGTCATTGTCCAGAAAACTGCGGTAATTATTATTCAGGCACACTATTCAATATTCTACAATATGTCCCTTGGGTTGTGTGGTGGCCAAGCTCCACAATCATCCTTGATAGCTGTGTTTTCCATTTTCCCCCTGAGTTCAAACTTTCATAGAACAAATTTCCAGCTGGGTGTTTTTATAGGCACTGCCAATATAAAAGAACCATTGTTTAACTATCATCATCACCCCCTCTTGAAATACTCCTTATGCATTTCTTAGTAAATGAGACTCCCATTCATTGGGGTCCATAATTCAGAAACTTCATTCTAGACTTCTCTCTCTCAATTCAATTCTAATAGGTCACCAAGTCCTGCCGTTTTGATTTCACATTCCTGAAATCCATTATTTCTTTTCAGTCCCCAGTGCTGCTGTCCTGACCATCCTTTTCATAGACTAAAAATAACTTCTCACTGGTCTTCCTACTTTTTCCTTTGCCTCCCTTCTATTATCCACACTGCTGCCAGAGAACTTATTTAATATGCAAACCAAGGAGAAAGACCTGTAATGTCCACATTGTTAAGAGGCTAAAATCTAAACTTCTTAGCACAACTTTAAACAGCTCTTTATTATCTAATACCTACTTAATGACCTTTACTCATTTCCTGACACTCTCTAAAAGCAATCTATGCTTTAGCTATATGGGTCTACTTTCAAATCCCCAACATGCTGAGAGCTCCCTCACAATTCCATGCCTTTGCCATGCTATCCTTCTGCTTGGAATTCCTTGCCAGTCTTGTTGCCCTGACAAACTCTTATATTTCAAACCTCAGTTTTAGGGTTATTTTCCTTCTGTAATTTCTTCAGGCAGACTTAAACACTTCTGCACTTGAGTTCCTTGTTAGTGTGGTACACTCCTGAACTATAGAAATTTTAATTATTTGTTGTATTAATGTTTCCAAACTAGGTTGTAGGCCCTTGAGGGTAGGGACTATGATTAATCTCATGTTTCATCCCCTGACTTGACACAGTGACTGGCATTGATTATTTAATAGGTACTTTGAATGAATGCAAAAAACAAATTAGTTCAGTAGTGAGAAGAACAGTATCTAGGCTAGGGTTTAAGCTTAAGCTATAGATTTGCACTTAAGTACCTTTAAAAAATTGTAAAAGAATATAAATACATTAAAGGAAATTTAAGAACAGAATAGTAAATATCTTATTTCACCATCCTAATGCCTGTTTTAGTGCATTTACTTTCCGTCTTTGCTCAAAATTGTGAGATATAGATATATATTTACATATATGTGAGATATATATTTACATATATATGTGAGATATATAATGTGTTTGTTTATATATGTATATATATTTATATTTTACATAGCTGTAATTAAAATGTACATGTACTTTTACATGCTTTTAAGTTTAGCTAACTATAAACATTTTACAACACTGTTGAATTGTCCTCCAAAGTGTTATTTTTCAGCATTTGTACATCTCATTTCCTTACATAGGTAGATAGCCTGAAAAACCTTAGGCTGCCCTGGCCAGTATGGGTCAGTTGGTTGAGTGTTGTCCTGTGCACCAAAAGGTCTTGGGTTTGATTCCCGGTCAGGGCCTGTACCCAGGTTGTGGGTTCGATCCCCAGTGGGGGTGTGTACAGGAGGCAACCGATCAATGTTTCTCTTTCACATCAATGCCTCTCTCTCTCTCTCTCTCTGTCTCTCTCTCTCCCCTTCCCCTTCCTCTAAAATCAATAAAAACATATTTTAAATAATATAAGAAAGAGGTTTTATGCAGTTTTCTATTATAAATAGGAAGAGATCCAAGTTTTGTGAAACATGAAATTGATACAATTTTGAGGGATGTAAAAAGAAAGAATACAAATTATCATACTTTTGCAAATAGGACTGTGCGACCACTTTGTCAGGGTCCCTCCATGGATTCTGGAAGGGGCGTGGGAAAGTGAGAGGTCCTCAAGATTGTTTTATTGGCTTCACTATTGACTATGTTCAATGATAAATAATTCTACAGTAAACATTTTGAGCAGGTAATTTTTGTCTTTCTTCTATTATTTCCCAAGAATCCAAGTTACTATGACACAATTCATCTTAAGGGAGTTGAGAAAGAAAAGAAATGGTTACATGGTGAACAATTTATATATACATTATTTAATTCAATCCCTCTTACAAGCCTGAAGAAGGCATTATCCCCATTTTACAGAGGAGAAAACTGAAGTGCAGTGCATTTATATATTTGCCCAAAGTCACACATCTAGCAACTTGTAGGGTTGGATCCTCACCCATGTCTCCTTCCGAAGCTCATGCCTTCATCACTGACATCGTGGAGTCTCCACAGCCTCAGTAGCTTTACAGTAATACATCCCCTAGGCCAGTGGTCGGCAAACTGCGGCTCACGAGCCACATGCGGCTCTTTGGCCCCTTGAGTGTGGCTCTTCCACAAAATACCAGGGCCTGGGCGAGTCCATTTTGAAGAAGTGGCGTTAGAAGAAGTTCAAGTTTAAAAAATTTGGCTCTCAAAAGAAATTTCAATCGTTGTACTGTTGATATTCGGCTCTGTTGACTAATGAGTTTGCCGACCGCTGCCCTAGGCTATTGCTGAAAAGCATGTTTCTCAGTTATGTGTTTTGAGGTCAGAATACAAAACTTGCAACGTATTGACATAGTTTTTTGGAAGAAGGTAACAATGGTGGTAAAATTAGGGTAAAGTGACTTGGGTGCTTCTGTCTTTCAGTCTTACAGACATGGATCGCTCTGGTTCAGCATACATTTCTTGGGAGGAGGGGAGTGAAGTCAGAATACCTGGTTTGGGTGCTGCTGTTCGGCATTTGAGTGGCCTTGGATACGTCATTGCACTCCTCAGGTTCTCCTTTCCCTCATTTTTGCAATAAGGATAGTAAGTAACACAACCTGCCTCACCGCAGGGTAGTTTTAAGTGTCAGATGTGATCATGTGTGTGTCAGCACTGGGTGAAACCCAATGTCCCTGAGTTACTAGTAACATTGCTGGAGTAGCTTAGCTCCCCTTCCTCGCCCATGTGCCCCAGGGAAGGGCGTGTGACAGCTGGGCAGAGGGACCTGCTGGCTCCATTCCAGTGGATTTAACTCGTGGCGCGCCCTCCTGGACCGCAGCAGCCACGCAGTTCCCGTGTGTGTGTGTGTGTGTGTGTGTGTGTGTCTGGGTCGCTGCTCTTGAATGCCCGGTGCAGCGGGAGCAGTCTGAGATTCTGGGGAATCCTTTCCTCCTCAAGCTGCGAACTGATCACCCAAACATGCCAAACGTTCGTCATAAACACAACTTGTAAAATCCCCAATGCACTCCCGCCCAACTGTCCCTTTGCTCTGTCTTAGGTGCTGACGCCTTTATCTAGGAACTGTAGCTGCTAGTTTAGAACTCAGTTCTGGTCTGACTTAATCCTGGGGGAGGTCTGTAGTTCTGGGAAACCAGGAGAAAATAAACATCTCGGGTTGAGCTGTCGTTTGAACATCCTGCACCAGATCCACGTTTACAGCTGGTGTCAGTAGCACTGGCTGCTATTTTTCCTTTTTTTTAAAAAAAGGCTTACACCAATTTCCAACCCTGGAAGATGGAGCTCATCACCCCGTGTCGGGACCCGCGTGGCTCCCGGAGCGTGGACCTGCAGCTCGGCCGCCCCCGGCCCGCCGCCCCCCGCAGAAGCCCGGCCCAGGCGGCGGCCGGCGTGGCCCCGGAGCCGCACCTGGCCCGGCCGGTGGCAGCCGCACAAAGAGCGGAGCAGGCGGCGGCCCGGCCGAGCCGCAGAAAGTAGTCCCGACCACGCCGGCTCCAATGTTGTTCGACGTCGCTTCACACCCTCCGCGGGGGGGGAACCGGAGCAGCCGGCTCGGGAAAGAATCCCATTGGAATGCGTCGCCAGGCGGCCTTTTCCCTCCAGGTCTCTTTGGCTCGCCAGGCACATCTCCCGGGGTCTCCAAGCAGAGGCCGAGGGGGCGCCCCCATTTCCCTTCTTCCCGGCCCTGGAGGCGGTGCCGGGGCAGGGTCCGGCCCCGCGCAGGGAGACCTGCGCGCAGCCCGCGGCGGCGGCGGCGGCGGCGGCGGCGGGCGTCCCGTATCCCTGCGCCGCTGCGTGAGAGGAAGAGGCTGAATGAGGAACTGCGCGGGGGAAGCGGGGCGCCGGGGGAGGAGGCGGCGGGATGGGAGCAGACGCTGGCGTCGCGCGATCCCCGACCAGAGCGGCGCGGTAGAGAGGGCGGCGGCGGCGGCGCGCGCGGAGCCCTGACGTGCCCCTTTCTTTCTTCTCTCTCCGGAAAGCGGGGAAGCATGAGCGTGCAGACCCGCCGCTGCGGCGGCCGCCCCGGCTCCTCGCCTCCGCCTCTGCTGGCCGCCCCTCGCCGGTGAGAGGAGAGAGAACGCGAGAAGGGAAGATGGGGGCCGTGCTGAGGAGCCTCCTGGCCTGCAGCTTCTGTGTGCTCCTGAGAGGTGGGCAGAGTGGGGGGCGTGGGGGGGGAGGACGGGAAAGTTGGTGGGGTTCTGGGGGGGGGGAGGTGGCCTTGTTGTGTGTGTGTCTGGGGGAGGGGAGGGAGGGAGAGAGGGAGAAAAGGGGGACCGGGAGCGGGGAGAGGCCTGGTCGTGGGGAAGGAGGGAGCCGGGGCCGGGAGCAGGGGCTGTGCGCTCTGCCCGGCCACGCTGCAGCCCCCCGCCGAGGCTGCCGGACCTTCCCCGGGCACCTCGGAGCCCCCACCCGGGCGGCTGCGCCTAGGGAACCCCTGCAGCCCCACGCTGTCGGAGTGGCCGAGGGTCGGTGCGTCTCGCTCTGCCCGGAGTCCTCCAGGGAGAAGGGTTTCTTTGCCTAGAGTTTGGCTTTTCGGGCATTGGAGCCCAAGATGCTTTCAGGTTGTTCTCCCCCCTCGAACCCCCCCGCTTTTCTGTGTCTCTTCCGTGAACTTTTAGAGCCCCTTGACTCTGTTTCCAGGCCTCGTGACAAACTAATAATTGGCTTCGGTTGGGCAGAGCATGATCCTGGGTGAGAGCGCACTTGGAAAGGGACTCCGAGGTGAGAGGTCGAGCGAGTGAGCTCTGGGAATCAATCTCCGGAGCTTCGGCCCGCAGTGACATGGGAGCGTTGCCCTTGTAATCCCTGGTGTTCACGACTTGCCACTATTTTCGGAGCCTGCAAGTGTACAGTTGGCACTGACCAGGAAAGGCATCCTGGTGTGAAAGGGAGCCTGTGTCTGGGACCTAAGGTCTCCTGTGCTGCGTGCGCTCCCCCCCCCCGGGGGACTGACTGCTGGGCAGTTGGGTCCATAAGCGTAGCCTGTTCTAGGTAATGTGCTCTGAGAATCGCGTGCATTCCGTGGCTCAGTCACAGGTGCTGCGGCTTTTATTTTGTGACAGTTCACTAGGTGTGACGGGGCCGGGAAGATTTCAACAGCTTTCCTCGAACGTAGCAGCGTTGAAGGTGGTGAGGAGTCTGAGGCTATTGAGCATTTACCAGCAGGGGAGTGGAAGTCCTCAGGGATGCAAGGGGCTTGTAGCTTTGGGATTGTCAAAATTCTCACTTGTGTTCATGGTCATTTCTTTTCAGGCATGAGACCTCTTGAGTCAGTGGCGATTTTTAGCTATGAATTTAACAAACAACTTTTGTTAAATCTCCAGAACACGATACAGTTAACTAACGATCTGGTGATATAAATGAGCCAGGTGTGCCATGTCTGTGTGTGTATGTTTTGGATGAGCGTGAGTGACCGTTTTCTCTCTTTCTTTCTTTCTTTCTTTCTTTCTTTCTTTCTTTCTTTCTTTCTTTCTTTCTTTCTTTTTTGAGAAAGAATTCTTTTCTTTACTCTTCTGCAGGATTATTGTATTTAAATGTTATAGCTACTTATATTTAATAATTAGGACCCACTAAGCATATTCCAAACTGTTTCCATATGCAAACCCCAGAAAGATAATGCTCATTTAATTTTCTTGGCAGAGGATTTAATGTGGTGTTAGGTACCAGAGAGGTTTAATAAATGTGCTTATTTTAATATAGTATACTCCCTGTTGAAAGGGGGTTTTGTTTTAATAAATGTGCTTATTTTAGTATAGTATACGCTCTGTTGAAAGGGGGTTTTGCCATAGCTGAGAGAAGCAATTATATTAGACATCGCATATGTCTATATTTTAAGACAGAAAGTTAATGATGTTAACAAATATGGGAGTCTGCTGATAAGTCAAAGGGGACATTTAAATCCTTAAGTCAATACGCTTCTGGTTGCCCAGTTGTATTTCTTGGAGGGGAAGGGTATGATGTTAATGCCATTTGTTTATTTTAACACCAAGTTTGAGCCTATCATTATTGGAATTAAGAGATATTGCACTTGAAGTATTATTTTGAAGTATGGTAGTATTGTAACAAGACCTAAGAATTAGGGGTTTAAATAGCCTCATTTCCACTAGCAAACAAAGTTTCCAGAAGTGGAGTTTTCATTTTAAATGTAGCATAATAATGGTATAAGGTGGTCTTTGAATTTAACAGAACTTGACTGTAAATACATATTATTTGAACTAAAACTATCTTTTGATGTGAAAGATTTTGATTCATAATTTAGATTCTTTTCATTCTTTAATAATGTCATTCTCTGTTATAATAGTGATATTAGTTAACTTTAGGCTCCAAGGAGAAAAATGTGATTAATTTGTTGCATTAAGGTCCTTTTTCTTCACAGAAGAGTTGAAGCTTTAACATTGGGAAGATGAGATGATGAGAGAATTGGGAGACCTTTTGTCCTGTAACCCTGTTATATCAGTAGCTGATAGTCAGGGAATAATGCAGTTGTAATCTAGGCTGCGTTTCTGTCCCTATCACTAGAGATGTAATGGAAAGAATTGGAGATTTCAATCCTAAAATCCTGGATTTAAACTCCATATTTCACTTTGTATTTCTGGTCTAGTCAGTCAATTTCTCTGGACCTCAGTTTCTTTACCTGTAAAATGTAGGTAGTAATATTGCTCTAATTTGCAGGTTTATTGGATGTAATGAATGAAGTAATGAATATGAAGTGACCTGCAAATGTTATTTTTTGTTAAATTTTTTGATTGTGGACTTATCCTCAAATGCTGGGGATTTGAGATTTTATTTGTGTAAGATTCATGAATTCTTAAAGGTAGAAGGGATATTGATCATTTTGCTTTATTTGCAAGTGGGGAAACTCAGATTCAGAGAGGTTATACCTTGATCAATATCCTACAGCTAATTAATGGTAAAGCAGGGATTTATTGTTCATTCTTTCAGCAAATACGTATGTATAGAGTACCTACTATATATCCAGCTCTGGTATATTGGTGAGCAAAATAGACATGGTTGCTGCTCTGATGTACCTCACAATCTAGGTTGTCATTTTTGCCATTCTCTTAGTTCCATCTAGGTACTGATTAGAAAATATTATATCTCTGATTTTCTAGAGGAAATATTTTTATAAGGATATATATTTTAGATATCGTTAGTATATAAAATCTGTAAATACCATGTCCCAGCTTACTTTGAGGAGGAGAGGCTTTTGTTGTTTTATAAAAATTCTTTGCTACTTACCTTTTTTTGTTGTTGTTGTTTTGGTGGGGCTGTGGTAAATACTTTGAGGACAAGCCACTATTGTTTGCCATCTTATCCTAATTCCTAATATATAAAGAGCCAGGGTCCGTAACGTCCAAAACGACTGAAGGACGACCAAACCTGCGTGAGCAGCAGGCTTGGGTGGGCGGAGACTAGCAAGCGGACCGAACTGCTGACCTCTCGGTCCCTCCTGGGTCACGGGCGCTGCGGCGACCCAGCACTGACTGCCGCTGCCAAGGCGGGTGCGATGCAATTGGTCGGGGGGGGCTCCGCCATCACCCCACGATTGCCCCGCAGAGGGAGGCCCAGGCCACTGGCCATGAGGCTCCGAGATTGCCCCTCAGAGGGAGGCGCAGGCTACCCAGCTGGCGGCAGTGGGCGGGGCCTCCCTCTGTGGGGCTATCAATCTCGGGGCTCCCAGACTGTGAGAGAGTGCAGGCCGGGCTGAAGGACCCCCCCCCCCCCCCCCGAGTGCACGAATTTTGTGCACTGGGCCTCTAGTATTTTTATAAAAGTGATCCTTGGGCCCTCCTGGTGTGACTTAGTGGTTAAGCATTGACTCATGAACAAGGGGTCACCAGTTCAATTCCTGGTCAGGGTTGGGGGCTTGATCCCCAAATGGGGGGCGTGCAGGAGGCAGCCAATTGATGATGTTTCTCTCTTATCAGTTTTTCTATCTTTCCTTCTTCCTCTCTCTAAAAACATTAAAAACTTTTTTTTAAGTGACCTTTGGAAATTTTTTTTTTTTTTTAAATATCAGGTATGATGAAGCCTTGGGGAGGTAGAATGAATTTTGGAGTGGGAATCCGGAGAATTAGGTTCTAAATTTGTCATTAGCTAGTCGTGTGACCTTGGATAAGTCACTTAATATCTGTACACTTTATCTTCATTAGCATAATGAATCCTTCTTTTGGAGATTCATTATTCATATGTACATATTAAGGGCTCAAGCATCCCCAGGTAGAAAGACCAGTTCTAACTTAGTTTAACCCACTATTCTCAAACTTGACAATACATTTTAACATGAATCTTTTTAACATTCTGCTGAACCTTTGTTCCAAGCAACTCACTTGAAGGGAACCTTCAAGCATTGGGTGATTCATGTGAATTGATATATATATATATATATATATATATATATATATATATATATATATATATATTAAAATATATTTTATTGATTTTTCACAGAGAGAAAGGGAGAGGGATAGAGAGCTAGAAACATCGACCAGCTGCCTCCTGCACGCCCCCTACTGGGAATGTGCCCGCAACCAATGTACATGCCCTCAACTGGAATCGAACCCAGGCAGCAGGCTTGGGTGGGCGGAGACTGGCAGACCGATGCTCTATCCACTGAGCCAAACCGGTTTCGGCTGAATTGATATTTGATGACAGTTTCATATTCAGTAGTTGAATCTGATATTTTCATCACTACTTATTTACTTACCTTAAGGTTTGCTCATCTGGCTAGGGAATAATTTGGTTTTGAAATTTAAGGTTTCAGCTCAGTGTTATAACCAGCCTAAAAATGATTTCGCATGGTTCAGTTTTTCTTTTCTTTCTTTTTTTGCTTTAATTGGAGGTTTTTCTATTTATTGAACTGAAATACTGTTTTCATATAGTTACACATGCTTCGGCTATCAGAAATGACTTTTTTTTTTTTTTGAATATAAAAAGAGATTCTGTGATGGAGTATATAAATGGAAAATATTTTATGTGAACTTACAATTTGAACATACTGGATAGACAACACAGGTTATGGTTCTATTTAGGCCATGGGCAACTAATGAGAAAATTTATTTTCATTATGGAAATTTTATTGCAAATTTATATTCAGAGGAGATTATAAAGGAAAGCACTATAATAGAAAGGTATGGGTTTTGTTGACTAACCAAATCTTCTACCACTTTATGTATCCTTGGGCAAGTTACTTAGCTTTTGTTTCTTCTGTTAGATGGGAATACCTTACAAGGTGACTGGGAACTGATGAGATAATGTTTATAAATGGGTAGTACAGTGCACAGTCCATAGTAGACTTTGAATAATTGGTAACTATTATTAACATGGCTAAATTAAAAGAAATGTTAATGCTCAGGAAACATTTAGGTGCCAGACACTGTTTTAGGTACTCAATAGTTTTAGGTCAGTGGTTTTTAACTTTTTTGACTCTTCTGATATTTTCTATTTTGTTTTATATAAACAAGATGGCCACTATCTACTAAATTTATTTTACCTTCTAAAGGACTTCGCTTCTAAAACTTCTAAAACTTTTAAAACTTTAACACTGTTTTAGGTGATTATTATAAATATGCTAGAGGAGAAATAGTTCATTTGATTGAGATATTTATTTACTTGAGTTAACTATGGGCAAAATAATTTTATCAAGACATTTTTTAATTGAGAAATCTTATTGTATTTTTTGTTTCCAACAATTAAAATTGTTCAGTTGATGTACTTCTCCCTGTAGGATGGGTAGATGCTACACTGCATTTTACCTGCATTGCACGTTGCACCATTCTTTGTATCTTCTGTAAAATGAGCCCATCATAATGAATAGAACACTGCTCCATGTGTATAACTTTGAAACTTAATCAAATATATGGACTGGGCAATCTAAGAATAGGATATTTGTCCTTGAAATTATTCATTTTAAATATAATTCATCATAAATAATAAAAACAGTATTACTTGATATTATTAGGAAAATATTTTTGTTTCTCAAGCTTGTGTTATCCTCACAAAAGGTTCAAGAAATTCAGGTGTGGGGCTGGAAAATATTGAAATGTGCTCGGGTTCAATTTGATGAAAATTACTGATACTTCAGTGCTGTGATTCTGTTAGCTGTAATATGAGTTGCTAATTTTTGTTTCTGTGATACCTTGCTTGGAAAGGGACAGGAAATTGTGGATGAGAAGTTCAACCACATTTTCAGGCAAAAATAAAAAATAAAAAATTAAGTGCATTTTTAAGTTATTAGTTGACACTAGTCCTAAAGTTATTGATTAGATTCTTGGTAAAAATAAAAATGCAGAGGTGAATATGGTCAGCAATGGTCATATTTTTTCAAGAAAATAGTCACTCAGATACTGGAAAACTGTACCTTTATCAAATAATGTATGTTTGACCAGGAAGGCATTTTCTCTAATGGCCTTGGTTAGTCATCACTTGATCACTCCTGGACCAAAGCCACATCAAGTAAAGGCTTTAGGGATAGAAGTCTCTCATTATTGACCAGCTTTATGGGGGGGTGTAATTTGCTTATGTCCATATATCAATTAAAGATAGTATATTTTGCAAGTCTGAGAAAGCTAACAGCTGACCTTCGTTAGCATGAACTCTTATCTACACAATATATGGTATTTATTTGTAACAGTTTCTTGATTTATGCCAGTGAGGACAACAGCCCTTTGTGAGATAAAAGGTGTTTCAAGAGTAGAGTTTTTTCTTTCATATATCACAATGTACCAGAGCTTTGCACATATTAGGTATTCTAAATTTTATATTTAAAGCAATATAAAAAGATGTGATTTTTCATGATGTTTATACAGTCTTATTTGGAGTTTCATTTTGTGTTTTGTCTCACATCATTTGTTAGACGTGGTTAAATTATAAATTTGTAATTACTATAAAGTGTTTTTTAGCACAAATTAGGAAAAACTAATCATAATAATTAGACATAAATCATATAACGGAGGTTGAATTTGAAATGTGGATTATGTAACATTTTCTGGTTTTAGGATTTAACTATTACATCAATAATATAATTAATGTGCTCAAGTACTTTTTTAACCCACTATTTAAAAAAAGATATTTCTTTTAATTATGTTTCTTATAGTTCATATAACATAAAGTTCATTTTAAAAGTATCCAGTTAAGTGGTTTTTAGTATATTTACAGGGTTGTACAACCATCACCACTATCTAATTCTAGAACATTTTCATCACTGCAAAAAGAAACCCCATGCCCCTTAGCAGTCATTTCCCATTTCCCCTCCCCCCAGTCTCTGGTAACCACTAATCTACTTTCTATCTCTATGGATTTGCCTATTCTGAACATTTCATATAAATGGAATCCTACCATATGTGGCCTTTTATATCTGGCTTCTTTCTCTTAGCATAATGTTTTCAAGGTTCATCCATGTGGTAGCATTATCAATATTTTATGGCTGAATAATATTCCATTGTATGGACATATAGAGTACTTTTGAGTGAGTGTGGGTTTGATCATTGGAATTTTTATCTTGAGAAATTATTTCTGAAATCTGTTTTTGAAGTTACAGAAATAGTCTTAAAAAAAATCTATGTTCCTTTTTTTTTGCTGGAGAAACACTGAGTAGGTCACCAGCATATTATTTCTGTGGATTGACTTATGAATAGCCTTGTCCCAGTTAAACCTTTTTACCAAAATTCATATCTAGGACAGAAGGGATATTAGAAATTACCTGGCCCAACCTCTTCATTTTATAAATTAGAAAGATGAATGACTAACCTAAGGCCAGGTTGCTGGTCTGGACAGTAATTTTATATGCAGTGCTTTTTGTATGTATCTAATTTTACCTGGGCCTTATGATTTTGAAAATGATACTAATCACTTTTGAAAGAGGAAAATAGTTGTTAGCCTAATTTTGTAGTTTGCAAATAGGTGGTTTGTCATTATGGTTAAATAAAAACAATTCTGGATTTAGGTAAGGAGAGACTTTTATTCAATAGGGAAAATTATTATTACCATAGGGAAGATTTCTAATAGCCAGATCTGCAGGCATCTTAAAATCAAACACAGAAAGACTTTTATAGAGAATGGCTAGAAGGAATTTTGTAGGCATGTGGGCCAAGTGGGTGGGGGTGAGCAGATTGCATGATAAATGGAATTTTTTATTTCCTGCGGTCAGCTGATGCTTGGAATGAACTGTTATGGGGAAAAGTTCTATGTGTACTAGCTTAAATTTGGAGCAAGCCAAAGTTTAGGGGATTGTGGGAAAGGAGAAAAGCTTGACTAAAGTTTGGTCAAGCCAAGTCAGTGGATAAGTAATGGGCAATTGTGAGCACTTGGTCAGTCTTCCTGTTGTTTAAAACAAAATTTGTCATTGTTAGGGATATGTTTTAGTCAGTTCAAGCTGCTATAAACAAAAATAGTATAGACTGGGTGGCTTACAAAGAACAGAAACTTATTTCTTACATGTGGAGGCAGGAAGTCCAAGGTCAGGGTGCCAGAATAGTCATGTTCTGGTGAGGATCTACTTCTGTGTTGCAGACTGCTGACCTCTCTATGTCCTCACAAGGTGGAGAGCAGAGAGAGGAAGTAAGCTTTTTCTTGAATCTTATACTAATTCCATTCACAAGACTCCACCCTCATGACTTGATCTAATCCTAATTACCTCTGAAAGCTCCCACCTCCTACTTCTATCACATGAGTGGAGGTAGGATTTCAACATACATATTGGGGGTGGGGGCCACAAATATTTAGTCCACAATGGGATAAAATAAGAGTCATTGTGAAGGTGGTCTAATTAGATTTGGCCTGGTTATTTATGTAGGTTAGGCCTTTTACATTTGCTTTGCTGGAAGTTTTTATAAGGAATCTTGGATTGGACTTTCATAAGAGCCTATTGAGACCAGGAAGCCAAGCTAAAAAATCACCATCATGTTTCATTTGCAGTATCTATAGATTTGGGTGAATTTCTTAAGTTCTCAAAGTATCTTAGTATCTTAGGATTCCTGAGCCTGCCTAGAAGTGACCTTGCTTACTTCACCTGTAAGGCTGGGAACTCTGTAAGCCAGGTATCAGTCCAGTTTTCCCTTGAGGACTGCAAGTAAGTATTGACTTGGTAAAGTCAACCAAAGCTCCCTAAAAGTGTCTGATCATATTTGATTAAATGAGCACCACTTTCAAATATGGCATTCCAGTCAAAGCCTTGGTTGCATAACCAGTGTTTCCAATGAGGAGGACAGACTCTTCCTGAACCTATGCAAATAATTATATTGGCCTGAAAATATGAATACTCAATAAGAATCTTTGAATTATGAAGGTGTCAGGCAGGGAGAAAAAGGTAAATGTTTTATTTTTGTTTACAAAGGCATAGTTTGCTTAAATTGCTAATAAGTTATAGGTAGCTTAAAGAGACAGGAATTCCTTATATCCAAAAAACAGGACATTAAAGCATCAGCAGTATTTTAAACAAAGCCCATAATCATCCTTCATCAGTTTATTCAGTCCTATGTAATTAATTCTTGTTCTGCTAGATCTTGGGTTAGCAGTCTCCTGAATCCATCTGTTTATCCACTAGCTTTTGGGAAATCCTGACTCAGTCCACTGATATAGCCTCAAAGTTATTTAAGTGATGCCATCAGAAGCTTGTGCCCAAGAGTACCTGGTATAGTCATTTTTCAGTAGTCCTTTTTTTGTTGAAGACAAACACTCTGGCCTATAGCGCTCATGTGTAAGCATTTTCAGGGAATCATGGGAATAAAACAAAAAAACTATCTGTAGATTACAAAAGACTTAAAAAATGATGGTGATTAACTTATTACTGATAATTTTAAAAGTGAAAGATCTGATGAGAATTTTTAATAAAAATAATAATGCAATTGCCCGGCCAGCATGGCTCAGTGGTTGAGCGTTGACCTATGAACCAGGAGGTAACAGTTCAATTTCTGGTAAGGGCACATACCCGGGTTGTGGGCTTGATCCCCAATGTGGGGTGTACAGGAGGCAGCAGATCAATGATGCTCTCTCATCATTGATGTTTCTGTCTCTCCCTCTCCCTTCCTCTCTGGAAAAAAAATGCAGTTGACAAGGAAGTTTGTTTTTTGTGACATACACACCAAAATCACGTCAATTCAAAGCAGTTTTTATTTTTATATTTTTTATATATTACAATACATGCTTCTTATTAGAGGTTGAAAGTATTCAGTTATTTTTTTAAAATATATTTTTATTGATTTCAGAGAGGAGAGGGAGAGAGAGAAACATCAATGATGAGAGAGAATCATTGATTGGCCACCTCCTGCACACTCCCTACTGGGGATTGAGCCTGCAACCTGAGCATGTGCCCTTGACTGGACTCGAACCCAGGACCCTTCAGTCCGCAGGCTGATGCTCTATCCACTGAGCCAAACCAGCCAAGGCCAAAGCAGTTTTAGACAAAATATGATTAACATTGTTTTAAAGAAGAGTAAGTCTAGAGTATGTCCTAAACATTTGTATAATAAAAGTCTATAAAGTAAGTGATGTGAATCCCCAGTTGAGAACCATTAGCTATCTAGAGTATGCTGTATTCAAATTAAAGAAGTCAGATTGTGACCAACTTGACATAAATATGTTATTAATATAAAATATAAAAAGTATAACTGAAATTATGACTTGTGATACTATACTGTTGTCTAATATTAGGCAAAGCAGCCTTGGGACTCTTAATAAATAGAAACATTACGGACAATGAGAGTACTAATTAATTTCTGGGAACTATATACAATTTCTGAACTAATATTAACATTTTACCCATACAGATTTAACCTTGGGGAGGGTAATCTCTTTTGATTTGACAATGCTTCCCATGTAAATCATGACATTGATCAAATAAACCTAATTATTTTTAACACCTCTCTTTTTACTAGGTGAAAGAATAAATTCTTGTGAACCTCAAGGGGACCATTTGATTTTGAAAAGACAGAATGTAAAAAATCAAGAGGTTTGAAAAATTGATTAAATAGGTCATGAGAAAAAATACATAACTACCTATTTGACCAAAGTCGGCCAAAAATCTTTTTTAAAAGTTTACATAGGGAGGAACATGATGGTAAAGAACCTTAGCTCTTTCAAAATTGAAAAGACTTTGTTTATATAAGTACAGTCATGCTCTGCTTAATGTAATGATTAACATTATATTACAATCTGGTGAGGATATGTTCTGAGAAATGCATCATTAGGCGATTATGTCATTGTGTAAACGTCATAGAGTATATTTACATAAATCTAGATAGGATAGCTTACTGCATACCTAGGCTAAATGGGATACAGAACCCAGCAATTTTCAACTGGTGTGCTGCAAGCATTTTTAAAAAATGTTTTGATTGATTTTTGAGAGAGAGGAAGGGGAAGGGGGGGGGAGAGAGAGAGAGAGAGAGAAATATCGATTGGCTGCCTCCTGTATGTACCCCGATTATCTGGGATGGAGCTGGAAATCTGGGTATGTGCCCTGATAGGAAATTGAAACCATGACCTTGGGGTTCATTGGACAGCACTCAGCCAACTGCGCCACAATGGCCAGGGCCTGCAAGAATTTTTAAAAGATTTAATACCTGACTATTTTAGTCAGAGGCACTGACCTCTTTTTTCTTAGATTGTCAAATAAAAAAATGACAACAGCCAATACAACTACAACAGCCGTCGAGTATGAATGAATCAAAATTATACCTTTTTACAATTAGATTGGCAAAAATTACAATTTTGATGTGCTGTAGAATTTTAGTAATGAATTTATGTGTGCCATGAGATGAAAAAGGTTGAATGTCACTGGTATAGTCTTTTGCTCCTAGCCTATAAGCCTATCTATACAGCATGTTACTGTATAAAACAACATGAGATTAAATCAAGTGCAAGAGGAAATGATGCAATCAAGACATGTGGTAAATATGTATGAGGCTGCTGCTGGTGTAACAGCATACTGTCTACTTTTTAATAAGTAGATGGAGTACAGTCTAAAATAATGATAAAAAGTGGTTCAGTCCCAGGTTTCGGTACACACACAAAAAAGGTAAGAAGTATAGTATGGTAAATTCACCAGCCATTTATTACTTATTATTATGTAGTGTTATGTGTTGTACATAATTTTATGTGCTATGCTTTTATATGACTAGCAGTGCAATAGATTTGTTTATACCAGCATTACCACAAACATGTAAGTAATGCATTATACCATAATGCTACAACAGCTATGATGTCACTAGGTGATAGTTTTCCAGCTCCATTATAATCAGACTAGAGCACTGGTCAGCAAACTCATTAGTCAACAGAGCCAAATATCAACAGTACAACGATTGAAATTTCTTTTGAGAGCCAAATTTTTAAAACTTAAACTGTATAGGTAGGTACATTGTTATTAACTTAATTAGGGTACTCCTAAGCTGGCCTTTGCTAAAAACTCAAGGGGCCAAAGAGCCGCATGTGGCTTGCGAGCCACAGTTTGCCGACCACTGGACTAGAGGCTTGGTGCACGAAATTTGTGCACAGGTAGGGTCCCTAGGCCTGGCTGGCGATTAGGGCTGATATAGGGGGCGACCGGCGGGGCAATCGGGGGGGGCCCCCGCTGGCACCCACATTGGCTGGCTCTGGGGCCTGCGGGCTGTGGGCAGCTCCTGCATTGAGCATCTGCTCCCTGGTGGTCAGTGCACATCATAGCGACCAGTCGTTCCAACGGTCGGTCTGCCGTTTGGTCGATTTGCATATTAGGCTTTTATTATATAGGATGGGACCACTGTCATAGACAATGTGTTGTTGACCAAAACATCGTTATGCTGTGCATTACTGTACTCAGACATGACAGAGTCAACATTAAGTGCAGGAAATTCTGATAACACAAAGAATCTTTGCCTTCTAGGGAGATTACTCAGAAAACCTTTTATAAACTTTATTAGAAGCAGACAAAGAAAATATTGTCATTTTAATAGAAAACCAAATTTTAGCTTTGCATCAGTTTAATATTTGATACTCAAGTGCTTTTTGAAAACCTTATAAATAAGCTCATCAAATCTTAGCTGACTGTTACCACAACAAACAAAATTCCTTTTTCATGAACTCTTTATAACTTCCTACATCCATTCAGGTTTTGTCCTACATTTTTCTCTTTCTCATTCTGAAAGAATTAGTCATTTTTACTTTAGGGCTGTTTTCTTCCTTATTTCTTTTATTTTTTAATTTTTAAATATTTTATTGATTTCAGAGAGGAAGGGAGAGGGAGAGAGAGAGAGAGAGACATCAATGATGAGAGAGAGTCATTGATTGGCTGTCTCCTGCGTGCCCCCTACTGGGGATCAAGCCCACAACCCAGGCATGTGCCCTGACTGGAATCGAATCATGACGCTAAACCACCGAGCAACACCAGCCGGACTCTTTCCTTATTAAAAACACATCCTACATACTTTGCGTACAGTGTTCTTTTCTGTCACTATTTCTCTTAGTAGTCTCATTAGCATAAAATTATAACTTAAAATTATAATACTATTTTCAGAGAAAACTATGAGGCGAATAATTGTGAACTTTCTGTGATTCGCCAAAAGTAGACAGGCAGAGTTTATGAATATACATCTTACAACTTTTTATAACCATATACTTTGTGATAGTACAACTTCTCAATGTAGCAAAAATCAGTATGTTAATTAAATAGACAGATATTTAAAGCTTTTTGGTACCATAAAAATAAGAGGCAAAAAAAAACACAACTGTATAAAATTGGAATGCTTCTATACTTAACTGTTCTCTCTTACTTTGAAGTGACGTAGGTATTTAATGAATATCCATGAATCACCTTAGCATAAGTGTCAAGTTATTTAAAAAAATATATTTTATTGATTTTTTACGGAGAGGAAGAGAGAGGAATAGAGAGTTAGAAACATCGATGAGAGAGAAACATCGATCAGCTGCCTTCTGCACACCTCCCACTGGGGATGTGCCCGCAACCAAGGTACATGCCCTTGACTGGAATCGAACCTGGGACCTTTCAGTCCGCAGGCCGACGCTCAATCCACTGAGCCAAACCAGTTAGGGCAAGTGTCAAGTTTTAAGTTATTAAAATATTTTGGAAACTATCTTCAAGTTTGCTTATTACAAAACATAATAACTGTTGAAATAAAGTTTGTCAGCCGAAACCGGTTTGGCTCAGTGGATAGAGCGTCAGCCTGCAGACTCAAGGGTCCCAGGTTCGATTCCGGTCAAGTGCATGTACCTTGGTTGCGGGCACATCCCCAGTAGGGGGTGTGCAAGAGGCAGCTGATCGATGTTTCTCATCGATGTTTCTAACTCTCTATCCCTCTCTCTTCCTCTCTGTAAAAAATCAATAAAATATATTTAAAAAAAAAGAAATAAAGTTTGTCAGAATAATAATTAACTTGGCTAGCTACAAATGTAGATGAAATGCTAGTTTATTCTATCAGAAATTTGTAAAAGTTTAGGAAGAACATATTCAAGTAGAATAAAAATATATGCTTGTGTCATACTTAATGCTGATAACTCAAAAAAACAGCTGTTTTTTTAAGCCAGCAATATTGAACTAGTCTTATTTGCCAAAGATTTATTTAAATGTTAACAGATTCTTAAAACATTTGGGTTAATTTCTATAAAAATACTTTTGAAAGTATAAGAAGTTTAATTTCCTTAATTTCTGAAAATCCTAGGAATATTTAATTTATATGAGGTCCCATTTATCTTCAAGTATATCAGAATAGAACTCATTTAAGGGATTTTGTAATCTAAAATTATAATTGGTAATACTGTCTGGAGGTAGAGAAATATTTTATGTACATAACATACGTATACATAACATGAAAACATAATAGACACAGGTAGAGAGCTTATAACTTCAGTTTGAAATTTACAATTCACTGGTGATATAAAAGAGCTAGTTCTTGTTCTTTCTTTACCTTTACATTTTTTAAAACCATAATTGTGTTTCCTGCTCAGTCAATATGAGGGCTGAAGTGTCCTCAACAATATTCGTGGAGCAGACCTTTAAGATTTTTTTTTGCTCAGATGTGTAGTCTTATGGAGGTTGTGAACTAAATGTTGGGTGAGGAAAAGAAGAGAGACCAAGGGCTGTCTGGGTCTTTCTAAAGCTCATCTGAATGGTTAACAGATTCAGCCTGTTTCCAATTAGGTTTTTAAACTTCAGGTCTCTGATCCCCTCATGAGTCCCTAGTGGGGAAAAGGGAACCTTAAAGCTCAAATGACTACAGGGAGATAAGGGGCTGGAATGGGAAGGGAAAGGTCTGACAGGGGTGGATAGAGGGATGGTAGAGACTGGAGTATTAAAGGAGGATAGATTAAGAATTGCAGAGAGCTAAAGGCAAGGTAGAGGGTGGTAAAAAGGAGGAAAGAAGAGCAGAGGGTGATGGGAAAGGAGAGGTTTTAGATGAGCCAGTTCGGGGAGCTCCTAAATTTCCCCAAGGAGGATATTGATGTTCTAAATTATCTTTAGGAAAATTTTGCCATTTTTTGAGGTTATTGAACTTAAAGTAGTTTTGTTATGGTGAAGTGTGCAGTCCGTGGAAGAAGAGGGACGGTTCCCAATAGAATGAGAGTTACCTATGGGATTAGAAATTTAAATCAGACATAGGGATTTAAAGAGACTGGGAAAGAATATTCTCCTGTGAGGACTCCAGGGAAAATAGAAGAGGCCTCATAGAAGAGCTGGGAATATTCTGACTTGAGTCAGGGTGTGATTCTCTACTCAAAAGAGCCAAAGAAAAATTTTCTTTGCTTGAAAATATTAAAATAATTCTTTACTATGTTGCTGTAGACAAGATGGAGCACCGTTTTAAGAGTTGAACTCAAAGAAAAACCCCTCCTCTGAACAGGAGAGGAGTTTAAATGACTCACAAAGTGACATTATTGAGATGAGGATGGCAAGAGTTCATACGTGACGTCCAGTCCTCATCCAAGTCACATCACCATGCAGATATCAATTAAAAATAAATCCTTATTTAGGGAGAGACTTTATTTTAAAACTAGCGGCCTGGTGCATGAAAATTCTTGCACTGGAGGGGGGGTTTCCTCAGTCCGGCCTCTATCACAGTCCGGGAGCCCTCGGGGGCGGGAGGTGACCCGGCGATCTGGGGAAGATGACACCCCATCACTCCTCTGCTGCTGCCACTGTCGGCAGCGCAAGCTTCGGCCGGCCCTGGTTACCTGAGCCTCAGGTGGCCCTGGGTGGCTGGGCAGCCGCCATCCGAGGCTTGCCTGCACCTTGGGCTGGCCCTGGGTGGCTGCGGGACTGAGGGGACTGGGGGACTCCAGAGGCAGGCGTGCAGTGCGGCCGGGCCCGCCTGGGGGTGGGCCTGGCCTTGCCGTGTGCCTGCTGCCCCGGTGGGGCTGAGGGGACTGGGTGCCGCCATCTTTGAGGACGTGACAGTCAGTTAGCATATTCCCCCCTTATTGGCTGTGGGTGCCGCCATCTTTGTGACGGCGGGAGGGTCAATTAGCATATCCCCTCTTTATTAGATAGTGTACTATTTCAATAGGGAGAATGCTCTGAGCATGAGATATGCAGGTATTTCTAAATCAAACAGAAAAAGGCTTTTCTCTTATAGTAGAAGTGAATAGTGCCAGCAGGATCTTTGTGGGAGAGTGGCATAAGCAAGCGAGGGTTAGCAGATGGCCTGACAGGGGCAGTTTAACAGGAGGTATATCTTTTTCTGTGGTCAGCTGATGTTCAGAATGAATCCTTAAGAGAGGACTAAGAGTTCATTGGTTGAGTGTTGTCCCATGCACCGAAAGGTGGCCAGTTGATTCCTAGTCTGGGCACATACCAAGTTGCGGGTTCGATCTCTGGTTGTGGTGCGTGTGGGAGGCAGCTGATCTCTAAAATCAATAAAAACATTAATTAATTTTTAAGTATTAAAGAACTCTTCATTGGCTTGTTTAGAGCTAGATAAAATTTAGGGGTCTGTGAGGAAGAGAAAAGCCTGACTAACTTTGGTCAAGCCAGTTCAATGGGGCATTTGTGAGCATTTGGCCAGTACTCAGTATAAATTTTTTTGGATAATGTGTCTTGATGGGGAATCAAACCTGTCACCTCCTGGTTTACAGGATGATACTCCAGCCAACTGAGCCACACCAGCCAGGGTGATACTGGCATTTTTTAAAAGTGTGTTTCCAATTTCAACTAGGATCTCTGCCCCTTGGGAACAGGAGCCATATCTTATAACTAATTTTATTCCCAATTCTTAACACAGTTGCCTGCACAATAGTAATATGGTAAACATATTAACTAATATTTAAAAGAAATTTTCCACAATCTGATCTAAAAATCAAACCTGCAACCCAGGTACATGCCCTTGACCAGGAGTTGAACCTAGGATCCTTCGGTGCTCGGGCCAGTGCTCTAACCCCTAAGCCGTGCTGGCCAAGGTGAGACTTTTTATTTTAGGAAAAGGAAATCACAAAGCGTTTTGAGTTGGATAAAGTTGAAGTATTAGAAGTAGAAAAGGGAAGGAAAAGTGTTGAGGATGTAAGACATTTTACCTTGCTTCCTGCTTCACTAAGATTATGTTATGAGATGATCTGAAAATGAATGATTCAAAGCATGCAAGTTGTCTTTAGGAATGCAGAAAACGTTTAGAAAGGCTACTAGTGAAACTTTGGTAGGAAGTTACTAAAAGAAAATAAGGATTCCTACATACCTATGTAGGTCCCACTAAAGAAATGATGGTGGCTATTTGGGTTATATGGGTTTTAGGAAGTCAGAAGGTAACTTCTTTGGAATGGAAGATATTGAGGGCATATATGCTATAACTAGGAGCAAGTATGTGTGGATCCAATGTATTTCTTTAGTAGATTGAAAGTATTGCAGATCAAATTATACCTTTTAGCTATGCCATTAATATATTGCTAAACAGATGTTGGTGACACTATAGTAGAAAGTATTTAAGTATCAGGAGGGTAGTTAGGATGAATTCTGTGATTTCCTTTCAATATGTGTAGGTTTACATACAGTTCTTTAAAAATCCTTAATTATAAATAATCAGTACTGCTAACTTACACACACACTTTTTTTTCTTGTACTATGAAGGAGGGCTTAAATGACCAGAAAGTTCCTTTGGATTTTGTAGTTCAATAGAAATGTTAATGTTTAGCTTGACAGTCATAAGAACATTTAGGTATCACCTAATGCCAAGTGCAGATTTGGCCCACAGTTTTCCAAGCATAGTGCCATAGAGAGAGGTGCCCAATAAATATTAGATTATGTAGCATTTAGCATTCTACCTTTAACTAATAGGGATCTATTTTACGATTTTTATAATTGGCCCATATTATGAGGGTTATTCTATATAGTAAAAGGCTAATATGCAAAGAGACCAAACGGCGGAACACCCGAACAACCAAACAACCGGTCGCTAATAACCCGGGGTTGACCACCAGGGTGTGTGTGTGAATAAGCAGAAAGGACTCTTAGTCACTTTTTAAAAAAGCTCTCTGCCCATTTGTTTTTGTCTAAGAACGTTGGATTTAAGCTTAGAAGAGAAGTTCATGTTTTTTGTACTTACAGATGAAATTAGTGGACATCATAACTACATTTGGCAGACATAGTCCATAAATTGGCTTACTTAGCACTTTTTTGAGCATCTCAATTTTTTGAAATGAATTTCTTAAAAGAGGGAGTGGTTGCTTTTAAATGGTACGTGGTCTTGGCTTCAGGTGATGTATTTTAAACCTTTAGTAAGTAATTGTGAGAGAAGATCATGTGGATTAGTGCATCATAACTGGTCTTCTTTTTGCTGCCTCACTTGTCTTCTTCACCTCAGCCTATGCTGTACAGCCACTTGTTTATTTAAATTTTAATGAATTAAGATTAAATAAAATTAAAAAATTAATTTCTTTGTCACACTAACCACATTTTAAATGCTCCATAGTCACATGTGGCTGGTGGCTACTGCGTTGCATAGAGCAGAGAACACTTTCATCATCACAGAAAGTCTGTTGGGTAGTGGTGCTCTAGATCTTTACTGTTGATATCAGGAAAGTAAATGTCTGAAGCTTGGAACAGATACTTAAAAAAACCCCAAATATAACATTTGTACTACTTCAGTCCTAATAGTAGCTTCAGCTTTCTCAAAGTATTATTTAGGATAGACTTTATATTTAGTTTTGGTATTAAGTCATTCTAATCCTACCTAATAATAGACAAATATGCAAATTGACCACACCTCCGACACAACCACAAGCCACGCCCACCATCCAATCAGAGCGAGCATGCAAATTAACCCAAACCAAGATGGCTACAGCCACAGAGAGCGAGGTTTCCTAGGTAGCAGAGGAAGCCAAGCTTTCCGCCTGCCCTTGCCAAGCCTAAGCCTCCACTCAAGCTACAAAGTTTCAATTATAGAAGGTAAACAAATTCAAACAAATGTCGGCAGAATGGAGCTTGAGAGAGCAGGCCAGAGTTGCCGCCGGCAACAGGGGAAGCAAAGCTTTCCACACACCCTGGCCGGGCCCACCCGCTTAAGGCAACAAAGTTTCAATTATAACCCCAACACAAATGGCTGCTGGCCTCGGAGGGAGCCCCAGGCTTGGCTCCGCTCCAGGCTACAAAGTTTCAATTGTAGAAGGAAAATAAATTCCAGATACCAGGGCCTCTGCTTGGGTTGCCAGGGGGCATGGCCGGCCTGCAAACCACCACAGGCCCCTCGCTCAGGCCGCCCCATGCCCCAAGGGAACCCCCACCTGATCTGGGACACCCTTCAGGGCAAACCAGCTGGCCCCCACCCCTGCACCAGGCCTCTATCCTATCTAATAAAAGAGTACTAAGCAGATTGATCATCACTGCAACACACAATATAGCTGCCCCCATGTGGTCAAAGATCCTGCCCCCATGTGGACACAAGATGGCCAGCAGGAGAGGGCAGTTGGGAGGCACCCGGCCTGCACGGGAGGGCAATTGAGAAGGACCAGGCCTGCAAGGGAGGGCAGTTGGAGGTGATCAACCCTGCAGGAGAGGGCAGTTAGGGGTGACCAGGCCGGCAGAGGAGGGAAGTTGGGGGCAAACAGGCTGGTAGCGGAGTGGTTAGGGGGTGATCAGGCTGGCAGGCAGAAGCGGTTAGGGGCAATCAGGAAGGCAGGCAGGGATCGGGCCTAAATGGGCAGTCGGACATCCCTTGAGGGATCCCATATTGGAGAGGGTACAGGCTGGGCTAAGGGACAACGTGCACCGGGCCTCTAGTATTAATATAAAAGAATAAAATAATTGTATTAAGAACTATCTCTGCCCGACTATTTATATAACAGTTTTATTATAGCATAATTGCTCTGCAATAAGTTGCAAATATGTAAAGTATAAAATATAAATAAGTTTTGACATGTATACATCTTTGGAACCATCTTCATAGGCAATATAATGTAGCTGTCACCCACAAAAGTTTCCTCATGCCCCTTTATAATTCCTGCCTCCCATTCTTTTTTACTTTCTCCTCCCACCTCCAGACAACTACTGATCTGATTTCTATTAAAACAATTTGAATTTTCTAAAATTTTATATAAATGGAGCTATGCAATATACTGTATACTCCTTTTTGTCTGACTTCTTTCACTGTACATTGTTTTGAGATTCACCCATATTAGTTGTACAAATAGTTCATTACTTTTTATTGAATGAATATATCACAATTTATTAATTCATTAGTTTGTTGATATTTGGGTTGATTCCAGTTCGGGTTATTACAAATAAACTGCTGTGAACATTTATGTACAGGTCTTGGTATTGACGTATGCTTTTATTTCTATTGAGTAAATACCAAAGTGTGATATGGCTGGATCACACTGTAGGTTGTATGTTTAATCTTTTTTAAAAAATTAAATATTTTTATTGATTTCCGAGAAGAAGGGAGAGGGAGAGAGAGATAGAAATATCAATAGTGAAAGAGAATCGTTGATTGGCTGCTTCCTGCACGCCCCACATTGGGGATTGAGCCCACTATCTGACCAGGAATAGAACCGTGACTTCCTTATTTATAGGCAAACGCTCAACCACTGAGCCATGCCAGCTGGGCGAACCAGCAACCTTTTGATGCACGGGATGACGCCCAACCTACTGAGCCACACCAGTCATGGCTTTATCTTTAATCTTTTAAGAAACTGCCAAACTGTTTTCCAAGATAGCTGTACATTTTACACCCCCCAGCCCCCCGATAGAGTATGAGCATTCTGCTGGCTCCATATCTTTGCCAGTTCTTGGTAGGGTCAAACTGTTTAATTTTATTTGACAGACTATTTTAATAAGAAAAGATTGTCCTGGTGGAATTGATTTCCTCTCTTACAACTTTTTATATCTAAAATGCTACAAAATGCCTGCTGGTGTGGCTCATTGGTTGAGTGTCAACCTTTGAACCAGGAGGTCATGGTTTGATTCCCGGTCAGGGCACATGCCCAGGTTGTGGGCTCGATCCCCAGTGTTGGGCGTGTAGGAGGTAGCTGATCAATGATTCTCTCATCATTGATGTTTCTCTTTCTCTCTCCCTTTCTCTCTGAAACCAATAAAAATATATTTAAAAATATAAATAAGATGCTGCAAAAATATTTTAAGACTGCTTCTATTTATTTACTATTTTTTGATAGTATTTATTCACTGATGTGACTTGAAATTCAGTTTGTAAGAACAAATACATTTCCTCCCATTTACTTACATCTTTTTCTTTCTTTTTTTTTTTTTGTACTAGCGGCCCCTTTGTTACTTTATGCAAACAGACGGGACTTGCGATTGGTTGATGCTACAAATGGCAAGGAGAATGCTACAATTGTAGTTGGAGGCTTGGAAGATGCAGCTGCAGTGGACTTTGTGTTTGGTCATGGCTTGATATACTGGAGTGATGTCAGCGAAGAAGCCATTAAAAGAACAGAGTTTAACAAAACTGAGAGTGTACAGAATGTTGTCGTTTCTGGATTATTATCTCCTGATGGGCTGGCATGCGATTGGCTTGGAGAAAAATTATACTGGACAGATTCTGAAACTAACCGGATTGAAGTTTCTAATCTAGATGGATCTTTACGAAAAGTTTTATTTTGGCAAGAGTTGGATCAACCTAGAGCCATTGCCTTAGATCCTTCAAGTGGGTAAGTTTTGTGTAATGTACAAAGGATTTTGCATCTCCTCCTGATTTCTCTCCACTAGCATAGACCCCTTTCACCCCCAAGAGAAAATAGAGCAAGTACCAAATGTTAAATTCTTTGGGCTTCTTTGTCAAGTACACTTGAATGTGGGAATTTATGTTGTGTTTTTATAGTAAGGTGTTTCTGTAAGTAGTTTTGTGTTTCTCATATTGCAAAATTATAGTTCTTGATTTTTCTTCTCCATTTATTTTTGTAATTATGAGAGGATAATTAGAAGGCAGAGAAGAAGGGATGAAGACTTAACAAAAGTAGTATTTGATAGTTCAAGATGATAGAAACATCTGCATCTTATAAATTTTTTTATATACATAGTTATTTTGTAATACTAGTATCTTTTATATTAAACTCTAAAGTATTATTTAATGTCAGTATTGAATGAAAAATAAAAATTAAGTTGTTAAATAATACATTTCCAGTTAACTAAATATATATCTATACTAATAAAAGGGTAATATGCTAATTAGACCTGGAGACCTTCCCAGAGACCTTCCGGATGTCCTTCCTACAAAGCCATGGTGGCAGGGCCGAGGCAGAGGCGGTTAGGGGCGATCAGGCCAGGAGGGGAAGACAGTTGGGGGCGAGCAGGCCGGCAGTGGAGGGCAGTTGGGGGTGATCAGGCCGGCGGGGGGGGGGGGGGGGGCAGTTGGGGGTGAGCAGGCTGGCAGTGGAGGGCAGTTGGGGGTGATCAGGCCGGCAGGGGGGGGCAGTTGGGGGTGAGCAGGCTGGCAGTGGGGGGCAGTTGGGGGAGATCAGGCTGGCAGGGGGTGGCAATTGGGGGCAAGCAGGCTGCCAGGCAGAGTGGTTAGGGGCAATCAGGCAGGCAGGCAGGTGAGTGGTTAGGAGCCAAGGTTCCTGGATTGCGAGAGGGATGTCCGACTGCCTGGTTAGGCTCGATCCCACGGACAGGCAGTCGGACATCCCCTAAGGGGTCCCAGATTGGAGAGGGTGCAGGCCGGGCTGAGGGACCACCCTCCTCCCCCCTCCCCAATGCACGAATTTTGTGCACCAGGCCACTAGTTTGCTATAAACGTTTATTTTCAAATGAGGAGGGAAACTTAAAGCTGTGGGTAAATCCCATTAGAAAATGGGAACTGTGTCCCCTCATGCTTCTTTGTTACTGTGCTTCAGTCCTGCCATATACCATTCCTTAATATTTCTCTGTTGAATACATTGTCATACCAGGGTCTGTCATGGCTAAGTATATATTAACTATCTCAACATGAACCTGAAGTGAGTTACTAATAATTTATTAAAATCTAAAGATAACCTGTAAATAACTATTTTAATATTTTGATTTCTTTTACTTTCAAGTATGTTAAAATGTTTTAAAACATTTATAAAAAGGAGGCTATTATTATTATGTAATAAAACGAAACATAGGGAAAATGAAAGAAAGGTTTATATGTGCTCCTTTGTCTTGATATCAGGTCTTATTTGGTGACAAAGGTTAAAGAAGGTGCCTTGGAACATCAGCTACCTTCATGTTGTAGGAAAATGAAAATATTTGTTTGACTATAAAAGAAAACATGGGCAATAGTGTAGTGACATTTTAGAATAAAGGATTCTGGAAAACACAAATATATTTATATATATTTTATATAACAAAAATTATATATATTTTAAAGGGCTGTTAAATTACATGCGAAAGTCAGATGGTCACTTAAGGCATCAGAAAATATTTTTGTGACTCTTGTGGTAGGAAAAGAGTTGAGTATCTCAAGGAGAAGGTTGCAGCTGTTGGATGTGCAGTGAATTGTACTGATTTGACAAATTTGGTTGTTGAGAATTTGTGAGGTATTTTTGAGAAATGGAATCTGTGTTTTGCCAATAAGGTTTGTCTCAGGTAGTGTTGAAATGTTTTTGAGGTTACTGCTTTGTAGAACACACAGGGTTTTTTGGTGGTCATTGGGGGGTAATATATATATATATTTTTAAATATATTTTATTGATTTTTTACAGAGAGGAAGGGAGAGGGATAGAGAGCTAGAAACATCGATGAGAGAGAAACATCGATCAGCTGCCTCCTGCACACCCCCCACTGGGGATGTACCCGCAACCAAGGCACATGCCCCTGACTGGAATCGAACCTGGGACCCCTGAGTCCGCAGGCCGACTCTCTATCCACTGAGCCAAACCGGCCAGGGCCATTGGGGGGTAATATTTTGATGAAAAGATAAATATTTCTTTTTCTTTTTGACAAACTCAATCTTAGAACTGTGAGAGTGATGTTGGAAATTCACCCAAATATCTATTAAATGTTTAGTATGTTCAGAGCTCTGCTTTTTTGTACTCTTGTTGGAGAGAGAGGGATAATACCTTTAAGGGTTTACTATCTATTTAAGGACAGAAAACTTGGGAAAGAACTTTCCCTTTTTCAAAATATGTTTGTCTGCATTATGTAGTATGTATATGTAGAGGGGAAGAGTGTTAAAGGAATTAGAGGAGCCACAGAACTCTTAAGGCTGGATAAAATATCTCGATTACCACAACTCTGGAGCAGCATTTGATAATTTCTATATGTGACAATGATTACGTGGTAGTACATATTCAAGGGAGCTGAATTTATAGACAACTTTTGACTATTCAGGTTCTAATAATTTAATTAGTAAATTAATCATTATCATTTTATTCCCTAATGAGCTCTACTTCTGGATGGCAGGTCTGATAAATGTCTTAGCTGATGTCTCAGGAGGCAGCTGATCAATGAGTCTCTCTCATTGATATTTTTATCTTTCTCCCTCTCCCTTCCTCTGTGAAATCAATAAAAAATATGTTAAAAATTATATTTTAAACTCATGCATTTTAAAATATATTTTATCAAGCAGTCTTTCATGTTGATTTAGACTTGTGTTAAGGATTGTGGTTTTAATGGAAAAGTAATTTTAGATTGAGTATATCACTTATTAAACAGAAGAAATGAGATTTCCAGATTTATTTTTTTGGAAAAATAAAGTTTTCTTTCCAGAGAAAGTACATGAAAACAGTGCTGAGGAAAATGTAGGCTTTATTAGAGTTCCAGGATCCTGGGTTATGAGGTTCAGAGAGCTGACTGAGCTCTCTCAGATCAGCTTATGTAAAAGGAAGGCTGTTGAATGACTAGTATTGTTTGAGCCCTGGGAACTAGTGCAGACATCTGTGTGCTTTCGGATGTATGGAGTTCTTTGTATAATCAGTCCATTTAGCCTAGACTGAAGGATGATTTTTATTTCCCTCCCTAAATTTGGGCTCTATTAGCCTGAGATTTATTTTTCTTTTGACTGGCAGTGTACAATTCAGAATAAGGGACAGGAAAATGTGTATAGAAATTGGTACAGAAATGAACAACCATAGTTACTGAAAGCTGTTATCCTTTATTCCTGACATTATGGCTGCTCCTAATGATAGAGTTCCTTAATCTGTTTCACATTGACTTTGTGATGTTGAGGAACTGCTGTTTCATGTACAAATAAAGCAGTCCCAAGGGTTTTTTGTTTTGTAAGGACCTGTTCATATTCCTGATCATTTTGGATATTTTTTAAAGAGTTAAATTTTAGTGATTCAGTCAGAAGTGAATTCCTACTGAACAGCTTTGACTAATATACAGCTGACCCTTGAACAATGTAGGGGTTAGAGGCCCAACTCCCCACCCCATGCAGTTAAATATGCAGATATAACTTTGGACTCCCCAAAAACCTAACTACTAGTAGGCCTCTGTTGATGGGAAGCCTTACTGATAACATTAACAGTCAATTAACACATTTTATATGTTCTGTATTACAGTAAAGTAAGCTAGAGAAAAGAAAATGTTATTAAGAAAATCATAAGGAAGAGAAAATGTATTTATAGTATTTATTGAGACAAATCCTTACGTAAGGGACCCATACAGTTCAGACTCATATTATTCAAGGGTCAACTGTATATTTTAAAAATACATTTTTATCGTTGCTAAGAATAATATTAAGAACACTAGAAGTTCTACTTTAAAAATCCTTGTAGACCTAACTTAAAGGAAAATGAATGGTTTATAATTTCCATCAATTATATACATATAATTGTCATATCTTGATTATTTTCTACTCTAGTATATCCCAGATGACTAAAATAGTTCCTGCCACATAGTAGGTAGGTATTCAATAAATATTTTTTTGAGGGCGTGGACTTTATGTTTTCTTTTATAATCCTATTAGTTTTCATTTAGTTCGGGGAGAAAGCATTTTCTAAGCAAATGTAAATGTTAGCATGAGCACTTACGATTTCTGAATCAGTATGGCTTTGATTACAATTGTTTATTTAAAAACAATTAAAAGTTTTACTTTTTTCAACAGAAGTTAAGATCACATTTTGTAAAAACATACTCACTGACTCTCGTTTTATGTCACATATAGTTCTGTTTTGAAAGATGTGCTGGTAATTGGGGAACCCTATTTTCTAACCATAAAATCTAGAACTGGTTCGGAATATTACAGATCTAGCTAAATGACTTCACTTTTTGGCTGAAAACACCAAGGCCTTTGGCCAAGATTAGATAAGAGAAAGCCAGATTCTTAGTTGAGATTTTCTGATTCCATGTGTGGTGCTTTCTTCTTCATGAAAAAAGTATCTTGCTGAAGCTACGTTTTTTTGTTGTCACTGTTTTTGCAAATGAATTATTTTAAAGATGCAGCATTGTAGCTTTATTTAAAGGAGGATTTTATAAATTATTTATTTTTAGATTTATTCACTATACCAATTTCTTACTTTGCAATTACTTTTTACACTTAATCCATTTGGGTTCAGCTTCCTTCTGCTTGAGGTATATTTTTAAATATTTTTTGCAGCAAATAATGGTAAACCCATGGTCTACATCTAAAAATGTATATAATTTGCCTTCATTCTTGAAATGATGATTGATTATAGAATTATAAGTGACATTTTTCTAAGTTCTTTGAAGGTATTATGACTTTAATTGTTGTTTTAATAAGCCTACTATTTTCTAATTATTGTTGCTTTGTAAGGTGCCCCTCCCGCCCCCTGCTTATTTAAAAGCAGCCCTTAACTTTTTATATTTTTCAGCTTTGCCTACCTGTGTCTAGATGTGGCTATATAGTTTTTTATCATGCGTATAACCCATGTTTCTAGAAGTCTAATAATTATTTTTATTTAATTCTAGAAAATTATCCATTATCTCTTACTTTTCCTTCATTTTTTGGGTCTCCTTTGAAATGCTTGTTTGATGTATGATTTTCTGCTCCATACCTCTTAATTTTGCTTTTATATTATCTATATCTTTATCTATCTGAATTACTTTCTGATTAATTTTTGTATCTGCCTTCCATATAACGAATTCTTTCTTTAGCTGTGCCTAATAATGAATCCATTGAGTTTTTAATATTATTGACTGTATTTTGCTTTTCTAGAAGTTCTTTATGCTCCTCATTTAAAAGACTTATGAGAAAATGTCAACTTACATAAAAGTAAAGAATAGTGTATCAGTAATTTTAAACTTATAAAAGTTTCAAAAATAATAGAGTTTATAACCTTCACCCAGCTTCCCATAATATTGTCATTTTATATAACCATAGAACAGTTACCTAGACCAGGAAATTAATACTGATGCAATACTGTTAATTAATCCATAGACCGTATTTGAATTTTTCAAGTTCCTCTCTAGTGTTCTTTTTCTGGTCCAGAATCCCAGGATGCATTTTGTTGTTATCTCCTTAGTCTTTTCTAATCTGGGATATTTTAGCAGTCTTTGTCTTCATAACCTTGACCTTTGGAAGATTACTGGCCAGTCATTTTGTAGAATTGGATTTGTCTGATGTTTTCTCATGATTACATTAAGGTTATACATTTTTACAAGAATAGCACAGAAAGGATGCTTTGCTCTTCTTAGGTCATATCAGCAGGTACATGATGTGGATGCTGGTGATGTTACATTTGATCACTTGCTTATGGTGTTGTTTGCCAGGATTTTTTGTGTGCATTTTTTTAACTGCATTTACTAATTTTTCCCCTTGTAATAAGTATTCAAAGCTATGCAATTAACCCTGTTTCTCATGCTTTATCCACTAGTATTAGCATTCTTTGATTTTTTTTTGCTTCCAATAGTTGTTACTGTGGTGTTGGCCAAATGGTTATTTTTTCTAGTTCTATTCTTTCCTCTTGTATGCATTATTAATTAGAATTCTGCCTTAAGGAAGAACTGTCCTGTCTCTCCCACAGTTAATTAATATTAGTATGTACTCATGGACATTTACTTTATTCTATAGGTTATAATTTATTACTGTTACTTACATTAGTATGGACTCTTGGGCATTTATTTTATTCTATTTATAATAATAAAAGCATATTATGCTAATTAGACCGGACAGCTGAACGACCTTCTGGACGTCATTCCGGATGTCCTTCCCAATGAAGCTGCGGTGGTGGGGGCCGAGGCAGAGGCAGTTAGGGGCGATCAGGGAGGCAGGCGAGCAGTTAGGGGTGATCAGGCAGGCAGGCAGAGTGGTTAGGGGCGATCAGGCAGGCAGGCGAGTAGTTAGGGGTGATCAGGCAGGCAGGCGAGCGGTTAGGGACGATCAGGCAGGCAGGCGAGCGGTTAGGGGCGATCAGGCAGGCAGGCAAATGGTTAGGGATGATTAAGCAGGCAGGTGAGCAGTTAAGAGCCAGTGGTCCCAGATTGGATGTCCGACTGCGGGATAGGGCCTAAACCGGCAGTCCGACATCCCCCGAGGGATCCCAGATTGTGAGAGGGTGCAGGCTGGGTTGAGGGACCCCCCTCCCATGCACAAATTTCGTGTACCAGGCCTTTAGTAGGTTATAATCCATTACTGTTTCTTGCTCATATTGTCCTAGATATTGGCCATGAGGAGTGCCTTCAAATTTGTTCCTGTGTCCCTCATCATATTTTAAGCACCTTTTTACTGTCTGGTAGCACAAGATGTTCCAAACTTATCTTGTCCTTTTATTGCCTCACCCTTGGAATCAAATGGTATTTAAAAACTAAGATCTGGAAGCTAGGTGTGTTCATTGCTGACTTTTCTTTGCCTTTAAACCCTCTCAGTGGGCAGTTAGGAAGTGCACAGATATACACATATAGTTATGTTTTGTCAATATCAACATATAAAAAAATTAGTTTATGTTAATATCTCTAACTCTGATCCACCACCACCAGTTTACATTATTATAGTCTTTTCTCTTTCCTTTTTTGTTATTCCATTCTATGATAGTGAAAAACTAGTTCTTATTATCCACAATATATTTTCTTTCTTTTTTCAGTCCTCACTCGAGGATATGTTTATTGACCTGAGAGAGAGAGGGAGGGAGGCAGCAGGAAGAGAAAGGGTGGTGGTGGTGGTGGGGGAGATGTGAGAGAGAAACATCAGTTAGCTGCCTTCTGTACGTGCCCTGACTGAGAATTGAACCCACCATCTTGTTTTATGGGATTATACTCCCAACTAACTGAGCCACCCAGCCAGGGCCACAGTATATTTTCTTATTTGCTCAATCCTGGGGATTTCAGAATTGCTAACCTATATTCTTGTGAGAAATAATTTTACTGTTTAGAATTCAATAGTATGAAAGTACTGCCAATAGAGTCAAAGTACTGTCTTTCAAATTTATTTAGGAATTTCTTTTCTTTCCCACTCATTGTAGTGTGGCTGTTATTTTTTTGTAATGCATTTATTACTTAATGTATTCCATTTAGAATATCCCCCTGTATCCTGGTAATGTCTTCCTAAACTTTTCTTTTAAATATATTTTTATTGATTTCAGAGAGGAAGAGAGTAGGAGAAAGAGATAAGAAACATCAATGATGAGAGAGAATCATCAATTGGCTGCCTCCTGCAAGCCCCACACTAGGGATCGAGCTCGCAACCCAGGCATGTGCCCTAACTAGGAATCGAACCCTGACCTCCTGGTTCATAGACGACATTCAACCACTGAGCCGTGCTGGCTAGGCTTGATTTATTTTATTTTTTATTTTATTATAGCGAGAAGAACGGAGAAAAAGAGGAAGAGAGAGAAACATCGATGTGATGGGAGAGAAACATTGTTTGTTTGCCTCCCGTATGCTCCCCAACTGGGGACTGACTGAACCCTCAACCTGGGCATGTGCCCTGACTAGGAATAGAACTGGCTATCTTTTGGTGCACAGGATGATGCTCAACCAACTGAGTCACAACGGGCAAGCTTGTATTTCATCTTTTCTGTGTTTTAATCATGTTAAATATTTACACTCTCTATGAGATTGTTCAGTTTTCTGAAGTTCTTAGAAATCCACCTCTGTTCTTTCTTATATTTGCTGATTCTTGCTTAATGCAAACTATTTCCTTAGATGTTTTCTAGTTTTGGATTATGAGCTGATCTTCTGAGGGGTTGTCTGTGAGAATCCTGAGTGGCTTGATGGGGAGCATATTTTTCCAGAGAGATTTGGGTTTGTTTTTGCCATCCACCCTAGAGGTGTTTCCAGGGACCACATTATTATTATTATTATTATTATTATTATTATTATTATTTTAATTGAAGTGTAATTTGTATATAGTAAAATGTACAGATCTTCAGTGTGCAGTTTTGACAAATGTGTACACCTTATCACCTTCTTCAAGCGGAGATTAATTTTTATATTTATTTTGGAGTTAGGAGTTCCTATACTATGTAGGTGGGATAAATTTAAACTCTAAACTTACGTGGTTACAAAGTCTTAGGTGATTTTCATCACCTTTTCAGAACCTAGACCAAGGCAGAAAAGCTGCTTTGTCTCCCACTGTCAATGGCAGATTTTTCTACTCTTTTGTTCTGTGAAGGTTTGTGCTTTGTGCAAGAATGTTACTTGTGATGCTTGTTACTTATAGTGCTTGTTGTGTCAAGGCCTTCTTTTCTTCTATGCTTTGCCACTGAAATAGAAGCCCCTCAATTTCTGAGATGGGAAAATCCTACAGGGTTACTGTAGCATAAGCATGTGCTGCTTTTTACTTCTTGAGAATTCTTCCACTTTCTTGATACCTTAGTTCTACATGGAGTATTTATTTTTTGTGTCTATGTATGTCTTTGTTCATTTGGGCTGCTATAACAAAATACCACAGCCTGAGTAGCTTTTAATAAGAGAAACTTATTGCTCACAGTTCTGTAGCTAGGAAGTCTAAGATCAAGGTACCAGCCTGGTCCCCTTCTAGGGAGGGACCTCACTGGTTCATAGCTGGTGTCTTCTTGCTGTGTTCTCACCTGATGAAAGGGCCTACAGGTCTCTCTGGAGCCTCTTTTTAAAAGCACTGATCCCATTCATGAGGCCCCTGCTCTCAACTGAATACCTCCCAAAGGCCCCACACCCTAATAGTATCATTTTTAAGGCTTAGGATTTCAATGTGAATTTGAGGAGACACATTTAGGTCATAACAATATATAAATCAAAAAGACTAACCAGTGGTTCTAGGTGTTTTGTAAAAGGAGGGTTTTCTGGTTATCTTGTTACCAAATTACCAGAAATACAAAATGTAACTTTTATGTTTTTAAATATTACCTTTTCTGATTGGGGATATATGTGCATGATAGTTGGATATTATTCATGCTTATGAATTTGTGTATTAATGATTTCTTTAAATTAAAGGATTATTTAAATAGCTTCAAGCACTATGAAGTGATTTATGATCTAGTATAGTTCACTTAGCTTTTATGACTCAATTCTAAATGTTGTCTTAATTAGCCACCTTTGTGTCTAAATTATATCTTGTAAAGGTTGAAAAATTATTCCTTCAGTTTAGATTTATTGAAACTGAATATTTCTGAATATTTTTATTAGGGAAATTGGATTCATATTGAGTGTACATATTAGATTAGGGGTTTGTGAATATTTTGGAAATTTTATTATTTTTTAATTACCTAATAGTAGAAATGCTTTGGATTGTAATAAATTTGCATAAAATGACTATTATCTAATCTAATTGTCAATTGAAATGTTTTTATTTTTCTGGCATAAGAAATTTTGACATCTTGAAAACTTAATGTTTCCTTTACTTTAATTCCTAGTTAAAATGAAGCCTATCTTCTACTCTTCACTTTACTTAAAAATTATTTTCCAGAAAGTATTGCAAATGGATATTAGACCAGATACATCAATAAAATTACATGTATGAAAATTAGTGAACAGCACACAACAATCTGGTACTGGTTTTCATGATTTTAGATGAAGAGCAGATGTGCATATTATTTCAAAGTGGAGTTGTAGCCACATATATTTAATTTTTCAGTATCAAGTAAATATGTTTATCTTTTCTTAATTCAAAGTCAAAATAGAACCCATTCAAGCCAAAGTAAATTAGGCTCCAAATAGACTACATAATTGGGAAGTTAGTAATAATCATTGCTGAAGAGAGATTTTTATTTTCTATATGAGTCTGTAGCCTGGCTGTTGAGAAGCCATGGAAGTTATTTATCAGACACGTGCTTTTCCTAAAGAATACTAGAATTGGCTTTTAAATAGGATACTGGTAAAAAATAAAAGGACAACCTTTGCAGAATATATTATAATACTTGAATTTAGTAACTTTATTACGTACTTTTCGGTAACCAAAATTTCGAAGTTAGGTTAACTGCCCAAACAAAAACAAAACAACTAAGCCAAACCAAATCTGCCTCCTTAATATGTGTGCTCCAGTTATTATTATTATTTTGAAAGAGTCCAAAATAAAAGTGTAGCCAAAGAGTTTATAAAACTTAGTCTAATTTTTAGGTATCTAGGTTACAGGGGAGGTTTTCAAGCTTTTTAATAATAGAAAATGTTTATGTCATATTCTAGCAGAGAATTCAGAGAATATATTTTTCTCAGGAATTTTCTTTTTTCCTGCATCCTGAAGTCTCTATTCTGCTAGTAGCAGTCTAATGTCTTCTGTTAGTTGATCTTTTTTTAAAAAAGTTTATATCTTTCTGTTATTGGCTAATGCCCACACCTCCTTTAAGGATTAAGTATCTTAAAAGTAGCAGCCCCTAAATATTACACCTTATTAAGTAAATCTGACACCTTTATGTTATTCAAGCCCTTTTTTTTATTAGGTGCCCTTTACTGTATCAACTTGATTTCTTTAGATTTTCTTTCAGAGCTTAACAGTTACAGGCAGAGTCTCTATATCTGATATACGTATACAGGGTGTCCCAACAGTTGAGAGGTGTTAAATGAAAATGAAATATATCTTAATAAACACTGCCTTTATAATTATTCAAAGTGTATATATACATTTTTAGGGGATACTCTGTATTTTAGTGATGGAAATGGCCTTTTCTCACTTCTTCAACGTAGATATAACTTTTTAAAGCTTCTTTTTAAAAAATATGCATTTATTGATTTCTGAGAGAGAGAGAGGGTGAGAGAGAAAGAAACATCAGTGACAGAGAAATATTGATTGCCTCCCTCCTGCACATCCCCTATTGGGGATCGAGCCCATAAACCGGGCATGTGCCCTGACTGGGAATTGAATCAGTGACCTCTTTTCGTGCGTGGGTCGATGCTCAACCACAGAGCCACATTGGTCGGGCTGTAGATATAACTCTTAATGATTTATTTGACGTTGACACCATGATGCTTTCTGTTGGCAGCTCTACTCTAGTTGTGTAAAGTTTCTGGAAATTTTGAAGTCACATAAGAATTTTGAAAATGAAAAACAGAAACTTCTAAAGGATCCAATTTAAAAAATTATGTGTAATAGATTGATGTGAAAATTGTAAAGTTAAAAAAGATTTTTTTTGCATTGAAATCTGAATACATGAAGCATGGGTAAAGAATAATATACTTATTAACTAGAAGGACTTCATGTAATATATATAGTCAAGAATCTTATTATTGAAGGATGAGTTCCAGGCATATTCATAGTTTTTAACTTGGATTGGGGCAGGCATCCAGGGAATAAAATCTGTATGCTCCTATATCTCATTTATATCCCTGGTCTTAGTCTGGTTCCCTGAACTGTTGGTATTGGATGTAACAATACTGGTCTTTATTACAATAAACTGTTTATAGCAAACAGATACTGTTTAGACAAGACAGATTTTGTTTAAAAATCCTTACAGTGAGACTGAGCTAAGTGAATCTGTATCACTTTAATTTATATAAGGGAAGACCAAAGTAGAAGTGAAAGCAGTAAAATCCTATCTTATATAATCCTATATAATAAAAGCCTAGTATGCTAAGTGTCCAGTCGTCCGTTCAACCAAAGCCTAATATGCTAATGATATGCTAAGGCCGCTCAACTGCTTGCTGTGATGTGCACTGACCACCAGGGGGTAGACAGTTGACCAGTCAACCAGTCGCTATGATGTGCACTGACCACCAGGGGGTAGATGCTCTGACCAGTAGGTTAGCTTGCTGCTGGGGTCCAGCCAATCAGGACTGAGTGAGACGGGCCAGACATGCCCTGGAGCCCTCCCATGGTCCCTTCCTGGCTGGCCAACCTCCCGCACCCCTCCCTGACCCAAATCGTGCACTGGTGGGGTACCTTGCCTGGTGGCCTGGCCTGCACCCTCTCGCAATCTGGGACCCCTCTGCTGAATGCGGAGGGTGGGATTTAGTCCAATCCTGCAGGCCAGGCTAGTAAATTCATAATTGTCTTTTAAAGCTTCTATTAGTTTACTAATGATAGAAGTATAAGTGAAATTCTTAGAACTTGGTTGTAGAATAAGGTATGAAATCTGTTTTTTTTTCTTTTTTTTTTTTACATAACTATTTTTTCTTTGACACCCAATCATGAGAATACAACTATTAGTAAATGGAAAACAAAAGTTTTCTGAAATGAGATTGTGAAAAAAGTGATCTGTACATGGAGATAAGCCTACAAAGATGTACACTAAAGAAGACTTTGAAAATGCATAGTATTTGCCTGCAGAATGAGTGGTAAAATTGTTTAAGATGTTTTATATGTAGAAGATGAGAAGCATCCTACCTGATAAAAGAGCAATATGCAAATTAGCCATCACTCCGCTACACGCACAAGCCACACCCACCGGCCACGCCCACCAGCCAATCAGAGCGAGTATGCAAATAAACCCAACCAAGATGGCTACAGCCACAGAGAGCAGGAGGGATGAAGCCAAGCTTTCCGCCTGCCCTTCCTGGCCTAAGCCTCCACTCAAGGCTACAAAGTTTCAATTATAGAAGGTAAACAAATCCAAACAGAAATGGCGGCAGCCATGGAGCTGGAAAGAGCAGTAGGCTAGGGTTGCCCCCCACTTTCTGCACACCCTGGCCGGCCCAGGCCTCCGCTTAAGGCTACAAAGTTTTAATTATAGAAGATATACACAAACCCCAACAGAAACGGCTGCCGGCCATGGAGCGAGCAGGAGGTTTGGCTCCACTCCAGGCTACAAAGTTTCAATTGTAGAAGGTAAATAAATTCCAGATACCAGGGCCTCTGCTTGGGTTGCCAGGGGGCATGGTTGGCCTGCAAACCACCACAGGCCCCTCGCTCAGGCTGCCCCACGCCCCAAGGGAACCCCCATCCTGATCCGGGACACCCTTCAGGGCAAACCAGCTGGCCCCCACCCGTGCACCAGGCCTCTATCCTATCTAATAAAAGAGTAATATGCAGATTGACCATCACTCCAACACACAATATGGCTGCCCCCATGTGGTCAAAGATCCTGCCCCCATGTGGACACAAGATGGCCACCACAAGATGGCCAGCAGGGGAGGGCAGTTGGGAGGCACCAGGCCTGCAAGGGAGGGCAGTTAGAGGCAATCAAGCCTGCAGGGGAGGGCAGTTAGGGGTGACCAGGCCGGCAGAGGAGGGAAGTTGGGGGCAAACAGGCTGGCAGGGGAGCAGTTAGACATCAGTCAGGCTGGCATTGGAGTGGTTAGGGGGTGATCAGGCAGGCAGGCAGAAGCGGTTAGGGGAAATCAGGAAGGCAGGCAGGCGAGCAGTTGGGAGCCAGGGGTCCCAGATTGGAGAGGGTGTAGGCTGGGCTGAGGGACTCCCCCCCCCCCAGCCCCCGTGCACGAATTTCGTGCACCGGGCCTCTAGTCATTAAAGAAAGCAGTGTACATTTGTCAGAACCAATCAATATAACTTTACAGCAGAAAGTGAAACTTAACGTATGAAAATTAAAAAAAAAAAAATTGGGTCCTGGCTAGTGTGGCTCAGTTTGTTGGAGTCCTGGGCATCCAAGGGTCTCAGGTTCAATTCCCAGTCAGGGTATGTACCCAGGCTGTGGGTTAGATCCCCTGTCGGAGCATATGGGAGGCAACAGATCGATGTTTCTCTCTCTCGAGCTATCTCTCTCTCTTTCTAAAAAAAAATAAATTAAAAAATTAGGAGGTTGGAGGACCCCAAGATGGAATGTAGAATGAGACAGGCAGAATAATCTAATTCTATTAGAAATGTATGAAAAATCTCACTGAAGAGAATGGGGAACGAAAAGTGCGGACCTAAGTAACTTTGGAAATGCATGGAACCTGTGAGACTAAAGGAAAAGGAACTGCACATAAGCAGTGAACTCTAGTTGATAGTGTTGCTTCCCATAAGTACAGTTAATTCTGATTCTATACTAGAATTAAACAGTTAAATAAAATAGATGGTAGGTGGTGAGAACCAGGTTTCTCATTGTTGGAGTAGGAAGTTGTAGATAAGCAACTTGTTTGAGGCTAGAATGATCCATGTGATAGTGATTTAGAATTAGAGACATCATCGCCGAAACCGGTTTGGCTGAGTGGATGGAGCGTCGGCCTGCGGACTGAAGGGTCCCAGGTTCGATTCCGGTTAAGGGCATGTACATTGGTTGTGGGCACATCCCTGGTAGGGGGTGTGCAGGAGGCAGCTGGTCGATGTTTCTCTCTCATCGATGTTTCTAGCTCTCTATCCCTCTCCCTTCCTCTCTGTAAAAAATCAATAAAATATATTAAAAAAAAAAGAATTAGAGACATCAGTGTGAGCTTATGTTTAATCTAATATAGATACAGTATATATTTTAAATGAGTTTAATTCATTAACTTCAAAACAATAAAAAATAAACATTTCAGCTTGGAATTAATACACAGTTTTTGTAATTAAGGTAGGAGTAGTAGAAAAGTATTGCAGTTAATATTTTCAACATTTGCTTTAAAAAGTATTGTGGAATCTGTCAGATCTTACAGAATGGGGAACAATCCTAAATCCAAATCCCTGTGTATTACCAATCCTATTTTTTAATGACGTTTGCTATGAGGGAGATTTTCATTGATATAAACAAATGCAAATCCCTTGATCCTAGAGTAATGATTGTATTTTGCAGTAATTGTAACTTTATTTAAATTATTGTTAAATATATGCTCTGTCCTCTCTCATTCCCAAGGGCAGTCGTAGCAACAGAATTTCAGCATAGCTGACAGATACTTGTATCTAATTTTCCATTAAATACTTATTTTTTTGGCAGGACTTGTAGAATGGCCATTTCCAAGTCATTCTGGGAGGCTGAGATTAATGACTATAACATACATATAAAGGTTATTTCTTTATATGAAATAATTAGGAAAATATTGTTAAAAACCTTGGAGCACCTTTATAATTTTTATTATACTTAATGAATGGTATGGTACTTATCATATTCTCTGGGAGAATGATTTAAAGTATTTTTGGTGTTGGACTGTGTCAGCTATAATTTTGGGTTCAGCAAACAGTCACAGTATAATTGAGATTTAATTGATGGTCTTTCTGAATTGATCTGGGAGCAATTTGCCAAGTGCATTATAGATTTATCCTAGAAATACTGTAGTGTTTTCTAGAGTTGTGTATACTACTTCTGTTACTATGTATTTACTCTGTATTTTCTGATGTTGCAAAGACATGTCTATAAGGAACAATATACTTTTTTTTAATTCTCTCTTACAATGCAGATTCTTATTTAGTAGTTGTAGGATGGAGCCTGAGATTTTGCTGAGGCATTGGTCCATGGACCATATTTTGTAGTCAGGCTTTAGAGCAAGGGGTGGGCAAACGTTTTCTATAAAGGCCCAGACAGTAGATATTTTAGTCTTTGTGGGCCACATACAGTCTCTGTTGCATGTTACCTTTTTCTTTTTCTTTTTTTACAACCCTTTAAAAATGTAAAAATTACTCTTAGTTCATGGACCCATTCTAAAACAAGGAATAGATCAGACTTGACCTCCTGGCCATAGTTTGTGTATGCCTCTTAGAGAAAGGTGTACACATTTGTTGGTTGATAGAAACACAATTCTATAATTGGTTTTTGTCATGACTTTTCAGCATTTCAGGATCATCTTTTCTTTCTTTTTTTTTTTTTTAGCTGTTAATGAGGTGAATTATTGCTAATGGTTCAGAAGATTTTTGTTAATTGCTTATAAATGTTTGTTTTTCTTATTTTGAGGTGTAATGTTACATATTGTAAAATTCACCCTCTTTAATGTATGAATTTTGATAAATGCTGGATCCTAGTTTAAATGGTAAGGACAGATTTTAATCAGTAATATATTATTGCAACATGGAAAAGAGTCCAGCATGAATGGAACTCAACTTTGATTTGTACAGGGATGACTCAATGTTTTAAAAGGAGAATGAGGATGAATAGGGGGGTGAGTAGAGGTTCAGTAGAGTCAGGGAATTAACTTTATAAGAAACTGAAAATTTCCCAAAGTGTTTTTATACCATTTTTCATTCTCACTAGTAATGTAAGCGAGTTCCAGTTGCTTTGCTTCCTCACTGGTAGCTGATATTGTCATCTTCCTTTAAGCCATTCTTATATCTATGTACTGATATTACATTGTGATTTTAATTGGGTTTCTCTAATGGCTAATGATGGTGAGCATCTTTGTATGTGTTTAATGTTATTTGTGTATCTCTTTTTGAAATACCTATCACATTTTTTGCCAAGATTTATATTGTTTTTCTTTATTACTGTTGAGTTTTAAAAATTATTGATTTAGTCTGGATGCAAGTCCTTTATCAGATAGGTGTTTGATAAATCTTTTCTCCTAGTCTGTGGCTTGTCATTACACTCTCCCTTAAAAAAAACAACACTATATGTGTAAAATATATATATATATATATATATATATATATATATATATATATATATACACACACACACACACACACACACACACACACACACATACATATATATGTAATATACATACACACACACACACACACACACACACACAAGAGGCCTGGTGCATGAAATTCGTGCACGGGGGTGTGTGTCCCTCAGCCCAGTCTGTACCCTCTCCAATCTGGGACCCCTTGAGGGATGTCCGACTGCCCGTTTAGGCCCGATCCTACCTGAACGGGCAGTCGGACATCCCTCTCACAATCCAGGACTGCTGGCTCCCAACTGCTCGCCTGCCTGCCTTCCTGATTGCCCCTAACCACTTCTGCCTGCCAGCCTGATCACCCCTTAACCACTCCCCTGCCAGCCTGATTGATGCCTAACTGCTCCCCTGCCAGCCTGTTTGCCCCTAACTGCCCTCCCCTGCAGGCCTGGTCACCCCTAACTGCCCTCCCTTGCAGGCCTGGTCACCCCCAACTGCTCTCCCCTACAGGCCTGGGTCCCCCCCCAACTGCCCTTCCTTGCAGGCCCGGTTACCCCCAACTTCCCTCCTCTGCCGGCCTGGGTACCCCTAACTGCCCTCCCCTGCAGGCTTGATTGTCCCTAACTGCCCTCCCTTGCAGACCTGGTCCCTCCCAACTGCCCTCCCCTGCCGGCCTGATCGCCCATAACTGCCCTCCCTTGCAGGCCTGGTCCCTCCCAACTTCCCTCCCCTGCTGGCCATCTTGTGGCGGCCATCTTGTGTCCACATGGGGGCAGCCATCTTTGACCACATGGGGGCAGCCATCTTGTGTGTTGGAGTGATGGTCAATCTGCATATTACTCTTTTATTAGATAGGATAGAGGCCTGGTGCACGGGTGGGGGCCAGCTGGTTTGCCCTGAAGGGTGTCCCGGATCAGGGTGGGGGTTCCCTTGGGGCGTGGGGCGGCCTGGGCGAGGGGCCTGTGGTGGTTTGCAGGCTGGCCACACCCCCTGGCAACCCAAGCAGAGGCCCTGGGATCTGGGATTTATTTATCTTCTATAATTGAAACTTTATAGCCTTGAGTGGAGCCAAGCCTCCTGCTCGCTCTGTGGTTGCAGCCATTTTTGTTGGGATTTATTTATTTTCTATAATTGAAACTTGTAGCCTTGAGCGAAGGCCAAGGCAGGCCAGAGCTGTGGAAGTTTGGCTTCCTCCATCGCAGGGGGCAACTCAAGCCTCCTGCTGTCTCCAGCTCCGTGGCTGCTGCCATTTTTGCTGGGATTTATTTATCTTCTATAATTGAAACTTTGTAGCCTTGAGTGGAGGCCTAGGCCGGCCAAGGTGTGCAGAAAGCTTGCCTTCCTCCATTGCCGGGAAAACCCAAGCCTCCTGCTCGCTCCGTGGCCGCAGCCATCTTGGTTGGGTTAATTTGCATACTCACTCCTGATTGGCTAGTGGGCGTGGCTTGTGGGTGTAGCAGAGTGATGGTTAATTTGCATATCACTCTTTTATTAGTTAGGATTATTGATTTCAGAGAGGAAGGGAGAAAGAAACATCAATCATGAGAGGGAATCAATGATCAGCTGCCTTCCTGCACACCCCATACTTGGGATTGAATCCCGCAACCCAGCCACCGACCGGGATTCAAATGTGATCCATGCTGGCCAGGCCTCATTACATTCTCCTAACATCTTACAAAGAGCAGACATTTTATATTTTGGTTATCAGTTTTTTCTTTTTCTTTTAGGGATTGTGCTTTTGGCTTTCAGTGTCAAATCTTAGAAATCTAGGCCTAAACTGAGGTCTCAAAGATTTTTCTCCCATTCTTATTTAGAAGTTTTAGATTTTACATTTACTTCTATGACCTATTTTGAGTTAAGTTTTGTATGTGGTATGTGATATTATAATTGAAGTTCATCTTTTGGCATATGGATGTACAATTGTTCCAGCACCAACTGTCCTCTGTTGAATTGTCTTTTAACCTTTATTGAAAAACAGTTGGCAGTATGTGAATCTGTTTCTAGACTCTTTGGTCTGTGCTTTTGTTTTTTGTGTCTGTTGTTTTGTTAATAACATGCTGTCCTGATTACTGTAGTAAAGATAGTCTTGAAAGCAGTTAGTATGAATTCTCCAAGATTGTTTTTCATTTTCATAATTGTTTTGACAACTCTAGTCTCTGATTTTTCAAATGAATGTTAGTATCAGTTTATCAATTTGTAGTTAAATTTTGCTGGGATTTTTTATTAGGATTATAAATTCTAATTATTAGCTTTGGGAAAATTGGCATATTAACCATGTTAAGTCTTTTCCATGTATGTACATGATATAACTCTTCATTTATTTTAGGTCTTTGATTTCTTTCATCACTGTTTTGTAGGTTTCAGCAAACAGATCCTGCACATGTGTTGTTACATTTATACCTAAATATTTTATGTTTTATAATTCTATTGTGATACTATTTATAAAATTTTCATTTTTATTGCTTTTGTATAGAATATAATTGATTTTTTATCAACCATATATCTGAGATCTTGCTCAACTCACGTATTGGTTCTAGTAACTTTTTGTAGATTTTCTTGGATTATATACATAAATAACTATGTCTGTAAATAGAGAAAGTTTTATTAACTTTTTTAGTCTGTGGGTTTGTTTTTTGTGTGTGATTTTGGTTTTTTTTACCTTGCCTTCTCTCCCCCAAACCTCTTATTCCACTGATTCCACTGGCTAAGGCTTCTAGTAGGATGTTAAGTTGCAGTGGTGAGAGCAGACATCTTTGCCTTATACCCCAAATAGCAAATAGCATTCAGTCATCCGTCATTATTTATGGTGTTAGCTGCAAGTGCTTTTGTAGATGTACATTATTAAGGTAAGGAAGTTCTATTCTAGTTTGCTGAGAGTTTTTATTACGAGTTAACTAGAGGCCTGGTGCGTGAAATTCATGCATGGAGCCCGGGGAGTCCCTCAGCCCAGCTTGCACCCTCTCCAATTGGGGACATCCCTCTTGCAATCTGGGACCGCTGGCTCCTAACTGCCTCTGCCTTGCCAGCCTGATCACCCCTAACTGCCCTCCCCCTGCTGGCCTGATCTCGCCTCCAATGGCCCTCCCCTGCTGGCCTGATCTCGCCACCAGCTGCCCTCTCCTGCCTGCCTGGTTGCCCCCAATTGCCTTCCCCTGTCGGCCTGATCTCGCCCCCAGTGGCCCTCCCTTGCTGGCCTGATCTCGCCACCAACTGCCCTCCTCTGCTGGCCAATTTGGTTCTGATTGGTCTGTTTCTATTCCAGTCAGCGTCAAAAGCTCTGCCTCCTAAGCAGCCATTGGCTCCCCACAGCACCCAGATTTGGTTCTGATTGGTTGGTTTCTATGTCAGTCAGCGTCAGAAGCTCTGCCTCCTAGGCAGCCATTGCCTTCCCACAGCACCCACATTTGGTTCTGATTGGTCAGTTTCTATGCCAGTCAGCATCTCCGGGCCTATCTCCGGGCCTGATCAGAGAGGCGGGGCTGAACAGCAGCCCCCGCGGAGGCCAGGAGAGAAAGAAAGGCCCAGCTGCTGGTGAGGCCTGAAAGGAAAGAGGGAGAGAAAGAGAGAGGCAAGTACTGATCAAAAGCTGCCACTGAGGCTGCGGATCAGATCCTGCCTCTCTCTCTGGATCTCAGCCCCCTGGGGAGTCAGTGCTGGGTCGCCATGGCAACCCAGCACTGACTGAAGGACCTCCATGTTGGTCAGCCTTTGGTTGTGATCGGTCATTACGACCCTGGGCTTTTATATCTATTAGGATGGTGGTGGTTTTTTCTAATGCCTTCCTGTATCTATTGAGAATGATACATAGTTTTTCTTCTTTAGCCTGTTGCTTAAAGAAGAATTGGCCAGCAGAGGAGGGTAGTTGGTGGCGAGATCAGGCCAGCAGGGGAGGGCCATTGGGGGCGAGATCAGGCCGGCAGGGGAAGGCAGTGGTTGGCAAACTCATTAGTCAACAGAGCCAAATATCAACGGTACAACGATTGAAATTTCTTTTGGGAGCCAAATTTTTTAAACTTCAATTTCTTCTAACGCCACTTCTTCAAAATAGACTTGCCCAG